>NC_059198.1:37270422-37272922 GCF_020615455.1 Coregonus clupeaformis | reverse complement strand
CAATGTGTGTGTGTGTGTCTGCAGGAGTGTGTGTGTGTGTGTGTGTGTGTGTGTGTGTGTGTGTGTGTGTGCGGTCCAATGTGTGTGTGTGTGTGTGTCTGCAGGAGTGGGTGGGTGTGTGTGTGTGTGCGGTCCAATGTGTGTGTGTGTGTGTGTCTGCAGGAGTGGGTGTGTGTGTTTGTGTGTGTGCGGTCCAATGTGTGTGTGTGTGTCTGCAGGAGTGTGTGTGTGTGTTTGTGTGTGTGCGGTCCAATGTGTGTGTGTGTGTCTGCAGGAGTGGGTGTGTGTGTTTGTGTGTGTGTGTGCGGTCCAATGTGTGTGTGTGTCTGCAGGAGTGGGTGTGTGTGTGTGTGTGTGTGCGGTCCAATGTGTGTGTGTGTGTCTGCAGGAGTGGGTGTGTGTGTGTGTGTGTGTGTGTGCGGTCCAATGTGTGTGTGTGTGTCTGCAGGAGTGGGTGTGTGTGCCTAGACCCACATATCTGCCAACTAGGTGTTAGATAATGAGGGTGTTACCTTGAGGGTGTTCCCTGTGTAAGGACACAGAACTGTCAGGAACAAACTGTCCTAAATGATTTCTAAGGAAGATTCATCAAAGACATTTGGCTTTACAATAGGTTAGCCTATCATGACCTCACTGCAAACACTGGTATGTCACAACCGTCTGGCAGTCCCTCCCGAACTTAATAGGTGTACAGTACTTTATGGTGCAGATTTGTTGAATTTTTGTAGAGGGATTGATATGAGGATGTTGACTTAAATGGCAAAGGAACAATTCTGAACACCTATGGTTTTATAGAACTTTCAGCACAAACTATTTCCTAGGTGGCGTTTAAATGTCAGGGAGCATGCTTGTGTGAGCTCATCCCTCACAGCTGAAACAGAGTTGAACTATCTGCTATAGAACACTTCCAAAGGTCCTGCTTTGCTTTTCTACAGTCGCAGTAAACAAGAAGGCTAAAAGATAAAACACAAAAAACATAAAACAATAGTAAAATCAAACACCAAATTATGTCCAATGAAATGATAGGCTATCAGAAATAGCCTACTGAAATCAAATAGCTGCACATTATGGACTTCACAACTATCATTTGACTTCCAAAAGCAAATTCAGCAAAGTTATTTTTTCCAGGCCTGCTGGTAATCAATCAATAAACAATCAAGAAACGTACTCTGTTGTCCACTTCCTCTTTGCGTCTCTCTGTAGCCTATAGGAACATTTGGCACGCCTCTGTCTCCTCTTCCTCTCTCACTCTCCTTCTCTTCACCTAAAAATCTGAGTTCTACCCAAGATGGTGGATAAATGAAGATAGTTCACTCAGGCCATTTACCATTGACACAAAAATTGGTCAGTTACGGTATACTTAACTGGGTGTGTCCCATAGACACCAATGCAATAGCAGCTGGGTCTGATCGATTTAGTTCAGGGATGGGCAAATTGATGGGGGGGGTCACAAAAAATCTAAACTCATCACGAGGGGCCTCAGTGACTCGTGGGTCTGCGCACCCACATCTACAGTGAGGGAAAAAAGTATTTGATCCCCTGCTGGTTTTGTAAGTTTGCCCACTGACAAAGACATGATCAGTCTATAATTTTAATGGTAGGTTTATTTGAACAGTGAGAGACAGAATAACAACAACAAAATCCAGAAAAACGCATTACAAAAATGTTATGAATTGATTTGCATTTTAATGAGGGAAATAAGTATTTGACCCCTCTGCAAAACATGACTTAGTACTTGGTGTCACGCCCTGGCCTATAGAACTCTAGCTAGTTTGGTCAGGGTGTGAATATTCTAGGTTTACATTTCTATGTTTGGCCGGGTGTGGTTCCCAATCAGAGGCAGCTGTCGCTCGTTGTCTCTGATTGGGGATCATACTTAGGCAGACAGTTTTCCTGCCTGGGTTGTGGGATTTTGTTGTGTTCCTGTTTAGGCTTGTGTGTTAGCCCTTTGGACCGTCACGGTTAAGTTTGTTATTTTGGTTACTGTGTCGTGTGTTTATTAGTTAATAAACATGTACGCCTTTCACGCTGCACCTTGGTCCGACCCGTTTCTTAACGTACGTGACACTTGGTGGCAAAACCCTTGTTGGCAATCACAGAGGTCAGACGTTTCTTGTAGTTGGCCACCAGGTTTGCACACATCTCAGGAGGGATTTTATCCAACTCCTCTTTGCAGATCTTCTCCAAGTCATTAAGGTTTCGAGGCTGACGTTTGGCAACTCGAACCTTCAGCTCCCTCCACAGATTTTCTATGGGATTAAGGTCTGGAGACTGGCTAGGCCACTCCAGGACCTTAATATGCTTCTTCTTGAGCCACTCCTTTGTTGCCTTGGCCATGTGTTTTGGGTCATTGTCATGCTGGAATACCCATCCACGACCCATTTTCAATGCCCTGGCTGAGGGAAGGAGGTTCTCACACAATATTTGACGGTACATGGTGCCGTCCATCGTCCCTTTGCTGCGATGAAGTTGTCCTGTCCCCTTAGCAGAAAAAAACCCC
>NC_059198.1:37105422-37265422 GCF_020615455.1 Coregonus clupeaformis | reverse complement strand
CTTCAGTATACAATAGTAACATCTGACAAAAATATCTCATAGCACTAAGGCAGCGAACTTTGTGAAGACCAATACTTGTGTCATTCTCAAAACTTTTGACCACGACGGTACATCTAAGAGCATGAGCACCTGTTCAATGATCAGAGGTCAAAAGGTTAAGTACTCCTTGACGACAGGGCTTGAGATTAGCTCTGCAAAACCCCTGAAATCCAATCACAGGTACAGGTTTTCATGATATGTTAAATAATGTGTGGTTTTTAAATGGGGTAAAACTTTACCATCAGAAGACATTAAATGATTGATATGGACAAGCATTCATCTTAGCACAGTTAGCTCTACAAGGTGTTGATCAATGCTTTGAACTGACTATCCCCAGCCATCTACACTTGATTGATGTGTCAGTCCATCTGTCTCCATGTATGGTGTCAAGTTCGTGGCTTACCTCTGTCATTCCTTACCTCTCACCCAGCTGAAACGTCACCATACATTATCCTCTCAGTACCTGTGGTGTGCTACTAAGAGCAGTCAGGAGTTTTTTATGACTGTATGAAAATGTATTAATGTGACCCTGAGGGAGCAGTTACGGCTGCAGGCAGGGCTATTGGAGCAGATAGGGGCCCACAGGGAAATGCCTTTTTAATTTGAGCACCGCTCAATGCTACAGCAACGACCAGAGAGTCTTGCTCATATTTAAAGAGCCAGCTCAGCACAAACTTGAGAGAGAGAGAGAGAGAGAGAGAGAGAGAGAGAGAGAGAGAGAGAGAGAGAGAGAGAGAGAGAGAGAGAGAGAGAGAGAGAGAGAGAGAGAGAGAGAGAGAGAGAGAGAGAGAGAGAGAGAGAGAGAGAGAGAGAGAGAGAGAGAGAGAGCGAGAGAGAGAGAGAGAGAGAGAGAGAGAGAGAGAGAGAGGGAGGGGAGAGAGGGAGGGGGAGAGAGAGAGAGAGGGAGAGAGAGAGAGAGAGAGAGAGAGAGAGGGGAGAGCGAGAGAGAGAGAGAGGGAGAGAGAGAGAGAGAGAGAGAGAGAGAGAGGGAGGGGGAGAGAGAGGGAGAGAGAGCAAGAGCGAGGGAGAGAGCGAGACCGAGGGAGATAGAGAAAGAGAAAGAGAGCTAGGGAGATAGAGATAGAGAGGCAGAGGGGTAGAGAGAGAGGGAGAGAGAGAGAGGGAGAGAGAGAGAGTGAGAGAGAGAGAATGAGTTCCAAATTTCCTACAAATATTGAAATTTGAACATTTGACATTGTGAAGTACATTGGAAAAAACAAAAGAAAACTGCAAGACTGAATGGGAGACAAAACAAGCAACAAATGAAGAAGATGGGCTTGTGAAAAAAGTATATATTTGTATACAATTGTGCAGTTAGCTTAGCTAGCTGGATTGTTTACCAGTTGCTAACAGTTGCTACGGACTCTCCTAAAAGAAGCTAGCTAGCTAACTAAAAAATAGTTGGTCAACAGCACAATAGAAAGACAAAAGAAGGACAGAAGACAAAGGACATCAAAGTAAAACAGTTCTCTAAAGACACTAGAGACACTAATACAAGAAACAACGCTGTTTTGGAAAAGGTAAGCTTCTGTTGCAACATTGTAGCCGACATCACCAGCTATGCTATGGAAATTGTTTACCCACCAAACATCCAGACCGAAAAAGCTAAGAAAAGTTTCAAAGGTTTGATGATGGAACAGAACCATGAATGCCTGTTTGCAGATCTTAACAGTTGCAAAACAAGAGCTAATTTAATATTTAATACCAATCGAGGGCACATATGGAAAAGTGTTATTTGCAACCATTTCCCTTTCTCAAAAAAGAGATGCATCAGCCAAGGCTGTCAGATCAGCATTTTTGAAGAAGCTGACCAGAGCAACACATATCAAACAGTCAATTTATACAATAATGGAACTGTACTGGTACAAGGCAATGATTCAAGCCTCCAGGCTTTTGAGAATGTATTTGCGACCCTAAAATTAGAAGCTGGAAAAAGTAAAGGAGGGAGATGATGGAGAAAGGCCCCAACACACACACCCATCACCCCAGCAGCAGTACCCCCACCATTGTTATGTGGGCAGCTTGTCTCTCCCTTTTCTGTTTCCCTTCCTCCTTGTTTTGTCCCCTCTTTTTCTGTTGTATCTGTATGTGTGTTTGTCCCCTTTATGTGGGTGTGTCTGGAGTGGATCAGGGGGCGTGCTCAGGATCTGCCTCTCCTGTGCAGCTGCGGGTTGTTTCCAGTGATTCCTGCCTACGCAGCTGCATCCTATTCTCTCATCAACCTGCACTACTTATTCCTGGGCATGGCTCTCCACCGGCGCCAGATCGTTGTTCTTACCAGAGCGGTAACTTGGCTCACCAGTAAAGTTATTTTGTCTTTGTCTTCAGCCTGGCTCTCCACTCTCCTTAACCTGTCGTTTGTTTTGTCTTTAGTTTCGGCCATATCTCCCAACCTGCCTGCCTTCCTGCCTGTCGGTCTGCCTGCCTGCCTGCCTGCCTGCCTGCCTGCCTGCCTCAGCCTCTCCTTCCTCCGGAGCCGACTAGCCCACTCCGTTCCTTTACTTCAGTTGTTTTTGGACTAAGACAATTTTAACTTTGATTAAATATTTTTGTTTCTTCCACTCCCTTTGTCGTGTTGTTTCTCTGAGTGCTGGGTTGAACCATAGCCTAACAGAACGATCTGGCCATGGACCCAACAGAGAAACAGCACGGGGCAAACAAAGACAGCTTCCAACAAGCTATCCAGGCTCAAGGAACGTTGCTAGGACAGCATGACCAGTTGATTCGGACTCTTGTGGAAGATAATCATCAACTGCTGAACCAGGTGACTCAGTTAACTACACACGTCTCTAAATTGTCTGTTATCAGTTCTCCATCTCTCTCTGACCCCCAGTTTGATGCACCCCAAGTTGTTTCCTCGGACACTAGGCAGGCTTCGTTCCGTCGGGAACCCCCTGTCACGTCGCCTGAACCGTTCAATGGAGAATTGGACAAGTGCCGGGGATTTTTGCTTCAGTGTGACTTGATTTTTTCGGCAGAGACCACTGTCGTTTTCTACTGATTCATCTAAGGTACATTATGTTCTGGGGCTGTTAAGAGGGAAAGCTCTGGTTTGGGCTGAGGCTGTGTGCTCAGATCAAACTTTGACTGGATTGACTTTTGCTGATTTCTCTGCTAAATTGAAGACTGTTTTTGACCATCCTGACCATGTGGGTAATTCCTCCAAGATACTTTTTAATTTGAGGCAGGGTTCTAACAGTGTGGCAGAGTACTCTATTGAGTTCTGGACGTTGGCAGCGGACTCCAAGTGGAACAATGTGGCACTTCAAGGAGCATTTCTAAACGGTTTGAATGAAGCCATTAAGGATGAACTGGCTGCTCGTGATGAGCCACATGATTTACATTCTCTCGTTTCCCTGTCCATCAAGCTAGACAATCGGTTGCGGGAGAGGCGTCGGGAGAGAGGCGATCGGCCACATCTAGGAGGACGAGTTCCCCAGCCTTCAACCACTCGAGTCTCGCCTCTCCGGAGTCGGCAGCTTCTTGTTCCTGATTCCATCCCGAGCACAGAGGAGGAACCTATGCAAGTGGGTCGAGCTCGACTACCTCCAGCAGAGCGGCAACGGCGCCTCCAGGCGGGTGAGTGCCTGTACTGTGGAGACGCCACACACATTCTGGCTACATGCCCTAAGCGGCCAAAAGACAAGGCTCGCTCGTAACGGTGGGTCTACTTGCGAGCCCAGAGTTAGATCCTGAACCCATTGTGATGTCACGAGAGGCTGTGTCCTGGAGGGACGTTACATCCCCCTGAGGTGGCTGCAAACCCAGACAGCTATGGCTCCATCTGCTGGTATGGTCGGGAACTCCACCCCTCTATGGCCAATCTTCCCACGCAGCTGAAACAAATGAGGAGCTGATGAGCTGAAGGTTTGGGGGGGGTGAAGAAACACAGTCTCCAACCTGGGCTCTCTGGAGGACAAGAGTGCTGCACGTCCACTTCCATGAGGAATATAAGGATTTGGAGATACTTACCTTTGGGAAATACTCACCTTTGGATATATGCACCTGTGGAAATACGTGAGAGACATTTGGAAGGACTTTTTGCTGGGTTGGCCACTAGCTGCAACGTGGACTACAGTAAGGCTGGGGAAAAGTTATCTGGGCGAGTGAGAATTATGATTTTGGATGTGGAAGAGACATCCCTGAACTGTTAACCCTTAAAGAGCCACAAGAGAACAGAATTTTGTTATATTTTCGTTAATTTCCCAAGACCTATAATAAAATCCTTGTTTTGTTTGAACCTTGTCTCCTTGCACTACTTGAGCAATCCCGCTGAAAGCTGTGTAGCCTCTCGTGACGTCACAGATGGTGGAGAATACGGGCACGCTCAAGCGTTAA
Organism: Coregonus clupeaformis; assembly: GCF_020615455.1. NCBI lineage: Eukaryota > Metazoa > Chordata > Actinopteri > Salmoniformes > Salmonidae > Coregonus > Coregonus clupeaformis. Next base: position 37,261,045 of record NC_059198.1, on the reverse strand, counting down.
TAGTGCATGTCAGAGGAGGATACCGAAGGTTTGATCACCCAGTTTTCCAAGTTGGCCGTAGGCTCCCCGCCGACTGAAATGGAGGACATATTGAAAGCCCTTGTTGCTGGCCAGCAAGCCCAGATGCAAGCAAACGTGGCTCTCTTGGAGGAGCAAAAGAAAGCCAACCTTCTGAAGGCAGAGGAATTGCAGTTGCAGAGACAGAGGGTTGTCCAAAATACCCGCCCAATAAAGGCAAGTGACTTTATATCTAAGATGGGAGCTACCGATGACATTGAGGCATACCTGCATGCATTTGAGGCCACGGCCACTAGGGAAGCCTGGCCCAAGCAACAGTGGGTTGGTCTGTTAGCCCCCTTTCTAACCGGGGAATCGCTGAATGCTGTCCGGGACCTGGGCCCTGACCAGGTTACTGACTATGATGCCCTGAAGTCTGAGATCCTCAGCAGATATGGACTCACAAAGTTTGGTATGGCCCAGTGCTTTCACAGTTGGACCTTCCAACCAGACCAACCTCCTCGGGCGCAGATGCATGAACTTGTCCGAATCGCAAGGAAATGGCTGGATCCGCAGAGGAATACAGCAGCGGCGGTGGTGGAGGCCGTTGTGGTGGATCGTTACCTACGCGCCCTGCCTTATGAGGCAAAACGGTTCATCAGTCAACAGGCCTTGACCACGGCTGATCTGACCGTGGAAGCTGTGGAAAAGTACCAGGCCACAGCGGAGATGCTGAATGCTTCCCGAAAAGACCCCAGGAGTGCGGCCCCACCACAAATGGGAAGAACCCGTCCAAAGGACCCCAAGGTCTCGAACCCAGCCACGTCAGGACTTATCCCGGCTCCAGGGGGAGCCAGAAACCAGGCGGGTCCAAGAAGAGTACACCAGGAGGGGGAAACTTCGACAGTGTTACCGGTGTGGGGGAGATGGGACATATCTCCTGGCAGTGTGGGAAACCAGCCGATGAACCTATGCCCACTGCGGAGTCCTCCAGCTCAGCACCCACACACCGTTTTGCCTCGCTCTTGGGAGTCGTAGATGGCGGCCCAGATCGACCCCCCCACCTGCCCGGTAACTGTGAATCACCATGATGTGGAGGCCTTACTGGATTCTGGTAGCCGGGCCACCCTGGTGCGTAAGGATTTGGTGGGCCCAACGTGTCTGACCCCGGGGAAAGTCCTCCCAGTTTCCTGTGTCCATGGGGACACCAGAGAATACCCCATTACTGAACTTACAATGACCAGCACACGGGGAACCATACACACGACGGCGGGGGGGTGGTTGATTCCCTCCCCGTCCCTGTCCTAATTGGACGAGACTGCCCAGCCTTTTACCCACTCTGGAGAGAGTCTCAGGAGAGGATAACCCGAGTACCTCGGAAACGGAGAGGCAAGACTCATCCTGGGAAGGCTCCGGTGCAATCCTCCGAATTACTCACTCCCGCCCGGGCTCTGATAGGGATGGCAGGTGCCCAGACCGACACAGAGACGGAGCTACAGAATCTGGACAAAGAACTGTCTGGTCTGAAGGGGACCGCTGAGAGGTATCGTTTGTTAAAGCAACAGTTAGACATGAAGACAGAAGAGTTAGATATCCTCCAGGCTAAACTCCAACAGAGCTCCTTCCATAAGCAACAGGGGGAGCTGGAGAGGCTGCGCAGGACCATCGAGGAGTGTGAGGAGACCCTGCGCAGTAGTAAGGAGGTCCAGAAGAAGGCAGAGGAGAAGTACAAGGTGTTGGAGAACAAGATGAAGAATGCGGAGGCAGAGAGAGAGAAGGAACTGAAAGCTGCTCAACAGAAGCTAAACTCTGCTAAAACCAAGGCTGATGCGTTCAGTAAGAAACTCAAGGAGAGACAACAGGAGGCTGAGTCCCTGGTCCTAGAGGTGGAGGAGTTGAAGAGAGAGCAGGCTGGCAAGCACCACGGCAATGCGGACGCCCTCTCCCGGCGTGATGCCTTCTTCGCTGCCTTTACCCCGACGAGGACGTCGGTCCCGAGGAGGGGGATGTGTGATGTCACGAGAGGCTGTGTCCTGGAGGGACGTTACATCCCCCTGAGGTGGCTGCAAACCCAGACAGCTATGGCTCCATCTGCTGGTATGGTCGGGAACTCCACCCCTCTATGGCCAATCTTCCCACGCAGCTGAAACAAATGAGGAGCTGATGAGCTGAAGGTTTGGGGGGGGTGAAGAAACACAGTCTCCAACCTGGGCTCTCTGGAGGACAAGAGTGCTGCACGTCCACTTCCATGAGGAATATAAGGATTTGGAGATACTTACCTTTGGGAAATACTCACCTTTGGATATATGCACCTGTGGAAATACGTGAGAGACATTTGGAAGGACTTTTTTGCTGGGTTGGCCACTAGCTGCAACGTGGACTACAGTAAGGCTGGGGAAAAGTTATCTGGGCGAGTGAGAATTATGATTTTGGATGTGGAAGAGACATCCCTGAACTGTTAACCCTTAAAGAGCCACAAGAGAACAGAATTTTGTTATATTTTCGTTAATTTCCCAAGACCTATAATAAAATCCTTGTTTTGTTTGAACCTTGTCTCCTTGCACTACTTGAGCAATCCCGCTGAAAGCTGTGTAGCCTCTCGTGACGTCACACCATCATTCCCCGATTACAAGTACCTGTAACCTTACGTTTCCAGAGTCATTCCCTGCCATTCTCAGCTCTCATAGACTCAGGTGCAGAAGATAACTTTATTAGCCACCAGTTCGTTACACAAGCTCGTATCCCCATGGAGCCACTACCTACCCCCATTCGGGTCACAGCCCTTGATGGGCGCCTCCTCTGAGAATAACTCATCAAACCACCCCCGTTTCCCTAGTGATTTCTGGCAATCATTGTGAAAGCATTCAGCTAAGAGTTATGTCTGGCTCAGCCACCTCCCTAATCCTTGGCTTCCCCTGGTTGGCTCTTCACAACCCACAAATTGATTGGACACGTCACACCATTCTCAGTTGGAGCACTAACTGCCATTCCGAGTGCCTGAGGTCAGCGGTTCCCCCCACTAAGTGTAACCCAACTCCTCCCTCAGCTCCTCTTGATCTGTCATCTGTCCCCAAAGAATACCATGACTTAGCGGAGGTTTTCAGTAAGGACAAGGCTCTGTCTCTACCACCACATAGGCCTTATGATTGCCCTATTGAACTGCTTCCTGGTGCTCCCTTGCCCTCTAGTCGGTTATACAATCTGTCCCGACCGGAAAGAGAGGCAATGGAGCAGTACATTGGTGATTCTCTGGTCTCGGGCATAATCCGTCCCTCGTCGTCTCCTTTGGGTGCAGGTTTCTTTTTCGTGGAAAAGAAGGACAAGTCGTTACGCCCCTGTATCGATTTCAGGGGTTTAAACAACATAACTGTTAAAAACAAGTATCCCCTTCCACTCATCAACTCAGCTTTTGAACCTCTGCATGGCGCCACAGTGTTTTCCAAGCTCGACCTCAGGAATGCTTATCACCTTGTCCGAATCCGAAAGGGAGATGAGTGGAAAACCGCTTTCAACACTCCACTGGGACATTTTGAGTATTTGGTCATGCCCTTTGGGCTTTCAAATGCCCCTGCGGTTTTCCAAGCCATGGTGAACGATGTTCTTAGGGATTTTTGAACCGTTTTGTCTTTGTATACCTGGATGATATTCTTGTTTTTTCCAAGTCACCCGAGGAGCATGAGTCACACGTCCGTCAAGTCCTTCAACGGCTCTTGGAGAACAAGCTGTACGTCAAAGCAGAGAAGTGTGAGTTCCACAAACAGTCTACATCGTTCCTTGGATTCATAATTGAGAGCGGGCAGGTGAAGGCGGACCCCGAGAAGATCCGGGCAGTGACGGAATGGCCCACACCCACCACCCGTAAGCAACTTCAACGATTTTTGGGCTTTGCTAACTTCTACCGTAGATTCATTAAGGGTTTTAGTAGAGTGGTGGCACCCCTTACAAGACTCACATCTCCTAAAGTCCCTTTTCGGTGGTCCCCTGAGGCGGAGCAGGCGGTAGGGGTTTTTGAAGGAACTGTTTTCCACCTCCCCCGTGTTGATACACCCCAATACCTCTCTGCAGTTTGTTGTGGAGGTGGACGCGTCGGACTCAGGTGTGGGAGCAGTCCTCTCCCAGCGCTCCCCCACTGACCAAAAGCTTCACCCCTGTGCTTTTTTCTCCAAGAAATTGTCACCCACAGAACGGAATTACGACGTTGGAAACCGGGAACTGCTGGCGGTCAAGCTTGCACTGGAAGAATGGCGGCACTGGCTGGATGGAGCTGAACTGCCGTTTGTGGTCTGGACTGACCACAAAAACTTGGCTTACATCCAAGCCACTAAGAGACTCAACTCACGCCAAGCCAGATGGGCCCTGTTTTTTAGTAGGTTTAACTTTATTCTTACATACAGACCCGGGGTCAAGAAATGTTAAACCAGATGCTTTGTCCCGCCAGTTTGCTGACCCTTCGAGACCAGCGAGCCTGAGGCAGTCCTGCCTTCCTCATGCGTCGTGGCGGCTGTTCAGTGGGAGATCGAGTCTCTTGTGAAGACTGCACTTGCCACGGACCCGGGACCGGGTGATGGACCTCCCAACCTACTCTTTGTTCCCGAGACGGTCCGGTCTCAGGTGTTGCAGTGGATTCACACCTCCCGCTTTTGCTGGTCACCCTGGGATGAGACGACGTTGACGCTGCTTAGGAGACATTTTTGGTGGCCTTCAATGGAAACTGACGTTCGGGCTTTTGTGGCAGCCTGTTCAACCTGTGCTCGGGGCAAAGCCTCCCATCAGTCCCCGTCGGGGCTGCTGCTACCCCTCCCAGTTCCCAGCCGTCCCTGGTCCCACATTGCCATGGATTTTGTCACCGGCCTACCCAAGTCTGAAGGTAATGATACTATACTTACCATTGTGGACAGATTCTCTAAATCTGTCCACTATATAGCATTACCAAAATTACCGTCTGCCAGTGAGACAGCGGACCTCCTAGTCCAACATGTATTCCGTCCCCATGGAATACCTGTGGACATCGTATCTGATAGAGGCCCACAGTTTACTTCCCGTGTTTGGAAGGTTTTCTGTTCTGCTTTAGGGTGCTTCCGTTAGTCTGTCCTCAGGGTTTCATCCCCAGACCAACGGTCAAACAGAAAGAGCCAACCAAAACCTCGAAGCAACCCTTCGTTGTGTGGCTGCTCAACATCCATCATCCTGGGCCAAACATCTGCCCTGGATAGAGTACGCCCACAACTCCCTCACCGCCTCTGCCACCGGTTTCACCCTTCGAGGTTACCATGGGTTATCAACCCCCTCTGTTTCCTGCTCAGGAGAAGGAATTGGCTGTTCCTTCGGTTCAGGAGAACCTCCGCCGCTGCCAGAGAGTGTGGAGCGACGCTCGGGAAGCATTGCTTCGGACCACCGACAGGAACAAGACAACAGCGGATAGGAGCAGGACTCCCGCACCTGTGTTTCATCCTGGTCAAGAGGTTTGGCTGTCATCTAAGAACGTACTCTTCGTACCAAATCACGCAAGCTGTCTCCTCGGTACCTGGGTCCGTTTGTGGTGGAGTCCATCATTAACCCCGCTGCGGTTCGTTTGAAGTTGCCTTCAGCCATGAAGATACACCCTACTTTCCACGTCTCCCAACTGAAACCTGTGTCCTCCAGCCTTTTGTGTCCGCCCGGCTGATCCACCTCCACCTGTTCGCCTCATTGACGACCATCCGGCCTACACCGTCAGTAGGCTCCTGGACTCTCGGAGGCGGGGTAGGGGTCTCCAATACCTAGTCGATTGGGAAGGTTATGGACCAGAGGAGAGGTCTTGGGTCCCTAAAGCGTTTTGTGTTGGATCCTCAGCTGATCACGGACTTCCATCACGACAACCCTGACAGGCCTGGTGGGTCGCCAGGTGGCGACCATTGAGGGGGTACTGTTATGTGGGCAGCTTGTCTCTCCCTTTTCTGTTTCCCTTCCTCCTTGTTTTGTCCCCTCTTTTTCTGTTGTATCTGTATGTGTGTTTGTCCCCTTTATGTGGGTGTGTCTGGAGTGGATCAGGGGCGTGCTCAGGATCTGCCTCTCCTGTGCAGCTGCGGGTTGTTTCCAGTGATTCCTGCCTCACGCAGCTGCATCCTATTCTCTCATCAACCTGCACTACTTATTCCTGGGCATGGCTCTCCACCGGCGCCAGATCGTTGTTCTTACCAGAGCGGTAACTTGGCTCACCAGTAAAGTTATTTTGTCTTTGTCTTCAGCCTGGCTCTCCACTCTCCTTAACCTGTCGTTTGTTTTGTCTTTAGTTTCGGCCATATCTCCCAACCTGCCTGCCTTCCTGCCTGTCGGTCTGCCTGCCTGCCTGCCTGCCTGCCTGCCTGCCTCAGCCTCTCCTTCCTCCGGAGCCGACTAGCCCACTCTGTTCCTTTACTTCAGTTGTTTTTGGACTAAGACAATTTTAACTTTGATTAAATATTTTTGTTTCTTCCACTCCCTTTGTCGTGTTGTTTCTCTGAGTGCTGGGTTGAACCATAGCCTAACAACCATCCCCAGGAGAGAAGAGCCAGACACGACTTGTTACAGCACAGCTCTACAAGACCGGGCCCAACACAGCACAGATTTACCAGACCAGACCCGCCTCAGGACAGCACGACCAGAACCGGCCCATTACAACACAGCTCTACTAGACCCGGCCCACCACAACACAGCTCTACTAGACCCGGCCTATCGCAGCACAGCACTGACCACTACTCTAGGGTCGGGTAGAACACTGTCCTTCAGAGACGTGGACCACAAGATGCAGTCCACACCATGTATCATTCAGATCATCAGTCCACATATGCTGAGGTAACCTCTGGCAAAAGACACCTAGAACTATCAGAGATAGGAGAGGTGCGCCAACTACTGCATCTAATATGCAGACTACTAGATTAGACAGACCTTTTAATTGACTCACACACACTCACACAGTCTCACTTACACTCTCACTCTCTCTCTCTCTCTCTCTCTCTCTCTCTCTCTCTCTCTCTCTCTCTCCACACACACACACACACACACACACACACACACACACACACACACACACACACACACACACACACACACACACACACATACAGTGGGGAAAAAAAGTATTTAGTCAGCCACCAATTGTGCATGTTCTCCCACTTAAAAAGATGAGAGAGGCCTGTAATTTTCATCATAGGTACACGTCAACTATGACAGACAAAATGAGAATTTTTTTTCCAGAAAATCACATTGTAGGATTTTTTATGAATTTATTTGCAAATTATGGTGGAAAATAAGTATTTGGTCAATAACAAAAGTTTCTCAATACTTTGTTATATACCCTTTGTTGGCAATGACACAGGTCAAACGTTTTCTGTAAGTCTTCACAAGGTTTTCACACACTGTTGCTGGTATTTTGGCCCATTCCTCCATGCAGATCTCCTCTAGAGCAGTGATGTTTTGGGGCTGTAGCTGGGCAACACAGACTTTCAACTCCCTCCAAAGATTTTCTATGGGGTTGAGATCTGGAGACTGGCTAGGCCACTCCGGGGACCTTGAAATGCTTCTTACGAAGCCACTCCTTCGTTGCCCGGGCGGTGTGTTTGGGATCATTGTCATGCTGAAAGACCCAGCCACGTTTCACCTTCAATGCCCTTGCTGATGGAAGGAGGTTTTCACTCAAAATCTCACGATACATGGCCCCATTCATTCTTTCCTTTACACGGATCAGTCGTCCTGGTCCCTTTGCAGAAAAACAGCCCCAAAGCATGATGTTTCCACCCCCATGCTTCACAGTAGGTATGGTGTTCTTTGGATGCAACTCAGCATTCTTTGTCCTCCAAACACGACGAGTTGAGTTTTTACCAAAAAGTTCTATTTTGGTTTCATCTGACCATATGACATTCTCCCAATCCTCTTCTGGATCATCCAAATGCACTCTAGCAAACTTCAGACGGGCCTGGACATGTACTGGCTTAAGTAGGGGGACACTCAGGATTTGAGTCCCTGGTGGCGTAGTGTGTTACTGATGGTAGGCTTTGTTACTTTGGTCCCAGCTCTCTGCAGGTCATTCACTAGGTCCCCCCGTGTGGTTCTGGGATTTTTGCTCACCGTTCTTGTGATCATTTTGACCCCACGGGGTGAGATCTTGCGTGGAGCCCCAGATCGAGGGAGATTATCAGTGGTCTTGTATGTATTCCATTTCCTAATAATTGCTCCCACAGTTGATTTCTTCAAACCAAGCTGCTTACCTATTGCAGATTCAGTCTTCCCGGCCTGGTGCTGGTCTACAATTTTGTTTCTGGTGTCCTTTGACAGCTCTTTGGTCTTGGCCATAGTGGAGTTTGGAGTGTGACTGTTTGAGGTTGTGGACAGGTGTCTTTTATACTGATAACAAGTTCAAACAGGTCCATTAATACAGGTAACGAGTGGAGGACAGAGGAGCCTCTTAAAGAAGAAGTTACAGGTCTGTGAGAGCCAGAAATCTTGCTTGTTTGTAGGTGACCAAATACTTATTTTCCACCATAATTTGCAAATAAATTCATAAAAAATCCTACAATGTGATTTTCTGGATTTTTTTTTCTCAATTTGTCTGTCATAGTTGACGTGTACCTATTATGAAAATTACAGGCCTCTCTCATCTTTTTAAGTGGGAGAACTTGCACAATTGGTGGCTGACTAAAAACTTTTTTTCCCCACTGTACGTACAAGGAGTTGCAGATTGCATTGCATTGTACTTATTTTTAGTGCAATCTTATTCCATTCTAATTGATTTGTTTATAACTATTCTTTATTTTCTTGGCACTGGAATTATAATAATAATTATATGTGTAATGATAGGTATGTATGTATGTATGTATGTATGTATGTATGTATGTATGTATGTATGTACGTATGTACGTATGTTTGTAGGTAGGTAGGTAGGTAGGTAGGTAGGTAGGTAGGTAGGTAGGTAGGTATGTATGTATGTATGTATGTATGTATGTATGTATGTATGTATGTATGTATGTATGTATGTATGTATGTATGTATGTATGTATGTATGTATGTATGTATGTATGTATGTATGTATGTATGTATGTAGGTAGGTAGGTAGGTAGGTAGGTAGGTAGGTAGGTAGGTAGGTAGGTAGGTAGGTAGGTAGGTAGGTAGGTAGGTAGGTAGGTAGGTAGGTAGGTAGGTAGGTAGGTAGGTAGGTAGGTAGGTAGGTAGGTATGTTTGTTTGTTTGTTTGTTTGTTTGTTTGTTTGTACAGTCAAAAGTTTGGATACACCTACTCATTCCAGGGTTTTTCTTTATTTTTACTATTTTCTACATTATAGAATAATAGTAAAGACATCACAACTATGAAATAACACATATGGAATCATGTAGTAACCAAAAAAGTGTTAAACAAATCAAAATATATTTTATATGTGAGTTTCTTCAAATAGCCACCCTTTGCCTTGATGACAGCTTTGCACACTCTTGGCATTCTCTCATGAGGTAGTCACCTGGAATGCATTTCAATTAACAGGTGTGCCTTCTTAAAAGTTAATTTGTGGAATTTCTTTCCTTCTTAATGCGTTTGAGCCAATCAGTTGTGTTGTAACAAGTTAGGGTTGGTATACAGAAGATGGCCCTATTTGGTAAAAGACCAAGTCCATATTATGCCAAGAACAGCTCAAATAAGCAAAGAGAAACAACAGTCCATCATTACTTTAAGACATGAAGGTCAGTCAATACGGAACATTTCAAGAACTTTGAAAGTTTCTTTAAGTGCAGTTGCAAAAACCATGAAGCGCTAAGATGGAACTGGTTCTCATGAGGACCGCCACAGGAATGGAAGACCCAGAGTTACTGCTCCAGAGGATAAGTTCATTAGAGTTACCAGCCTCAGAAATTGCAGCCCAAATAAATGCTTCACAGAGTTCAAGTCACAGACACATCTCAACATCAACTGTTCAGAGGGGATTGTGTGAATCAGGCCTTCATGGTCGAATATCTGCAAAGAAACCACTACTAAAGGACACCAATAAGAAGAAGAGACCTGCTTGGGTCAAGAAACATGAGCAATGGACATTAGACAGGTGGAAATTTGTCCTTTGGTCTGGAGTCCAAAATTGAGATTTTTGGTTCCAACCACCGTGTCTTTGTGAGCTGTGGTGTGGGTGAACGGATGATGATGTGCAGTTCCCACTGTAAAGCACGGAGGTGGAGGTGTTATGGTGTGGGGGTGCTTTGCTGGTGACACTGTCTGTGATCTATTTAGAATTCAAGGCACACTTAACCAGCATGGCTACCACAGCATTCTGCAGCGATACACCATCCCATCTGGTTTGGGCTTGGTGGGGCTATCATTTGTTTTTCAACAGGACAATGACCCAACACACCTCCAGGCTGTGTAAAGGCTATTTTACCAAGAAGGAGAGTGATGGAGTGTGGCATCAGATGACCTGGCCTCCACAATCCCCGACCTCAACCCAACTGAGATGGATGAGTCGGACGGCAAAGTGAAGGAAAAGCAGCCAACATGTGCTCAGCATACAGTGGGGAGAATAAGTATTTGATACACTGCCGATTTTGCAGGTTTACCTACTTACAAAGCATGTAGAGGTCTGTAATTTTTATCATAGGTACACTTCAACTGTGAGAGATGGAATCTAAAACAAAAATCCAGAAAATCACATTGTATGATTTTTAAGTAATTAATTTGCATTTTATTGCATGACATAAATATTTGATACATCAGAAAAGCAGAACTTAATATTTGGTACAGAAACCTTTGTTTGCAATTACAGAGATCATACGTTTCCTGTAGGTCTTGACCAGGTTTGCACACACTGCAGCAGGGATTTTGGCCCACTCCTCCATACAGACCTTCTCCAGATCCTTCAGGTTTCGGGGCTGTCGCTGGGCAATACAGACTTTCAGCTCCCTCCAAAGATTTTCTATTGGGTTCAGGTCTGGAGACTGGCTAGGCCACTCCAGGACCTTGAGATGCTTCTTACGGAGCCACTCCTTAGTTGCCCTGGCTGTGTGTTTCAGGTCGTTGTCATGCTGGAAGACCCAGCCACGACCCATCTTCAATGCTCTTACTGAGGGAAGGAGGATGTTGGCCAAGATCTCGCGATACATGGCCCCATCCATCCTCCCCTCAATACGGTGCAGTCGTCCTGTCCCCTTTGCAGAAAAGCATCCCCAAAGAATGATGTTTCCACCTCCATGATTCACGGTTGGGATGGTGTTCTTGGGGTTGTACTCATCCTTCTTCTTCCTCCAAACACGGCGAGTGGAGTTTAGACCAAAAAGCTCTATTTTTGTCTCATCAGACCTCATGACCTTCTCCCATTCCTCCTCTGGATCATCCATATGGTCATTGGCAAACTTCAGACGGGCCTGGACATGCGCTGGCTTGAGCAGGGGGACCTTGCGTGTGCTGCAGGATTTTAATCCATGACGGCGTAGTGTGTTACTAATGGTTTTCTTTGAGACTGTGGTCCCAGCTCTCTTCAGGTCATTGACCAGGTCCTGCCGTGTAGTTCTGGGCTGATCCCTCACCTTCCTCATGATCATTGATGCCCCACGAGGTGAGATCTTGCATGGAGCCCCAGACCGAAGGTGATTGACCATCATCTTGAACTTCTTCCATTCCAGTTGTTGCCTTCTCACCAAGCTGCTTGCCTATTGTCCTGTAGCCCATCCCAGCCTTGTGCAGGTCTACAATTTTATCCCTGATGTCCTTACACAGCTCTCTGGTTTTGGCCATTGTGGAGAGGTTGGAGTCTGTTTGATTGAGTGTGTGGACAGGTGTCTTTTATACAGGTAACGAGTTCAAACAGGTGCAGTTAATACAGGTAATGAGTGGAGAACAGGAGGGCTTCTTAAAGAAAAACTAACAGGTCTGTGAGAGCCGGAATTCTTACTGGTTGGTAGGTGATCAAATACTTATGCCATGCAATAAAATGCTTGATGCAAATTACTTAAAAATCATACAATGTGAATTTCTGGATTTTTGTTTTAGATTCCGTCTCTCACAGTTGAAGTGTACCTATGATAAAAATTACAGACCTCTACATGCTTTGTAAGTAGGAAAACCTGCAAAATCGGCAGTGTATCAAATACTTGTTCTCCCCACTGTATGTGGGAACTCCTTCAAGACCGTTGGAAAAGCATTCCAGGTGAAGCTGGTTGAGAGAATGCCAAGAGCGTGCAAAGCTGTCATCAAGGCAAACGATGGCTATTTTGAAGAATCTCATTTTGATTTGTTTAGCACTTTTTTGGTTATTACATGATTCCATATCTGTTCTTTCATGGTTTTGATGTCTTCACTATTATTCTACAATGTAGAGTAAAAAACAAGTAAAAATAAAGAAAAACCCTTGAATGAGTAGGTGTGTCCAAACTTTTCACTGGTACTGTATATATATAAAGTTTTATATATATATTTTAATTATAATTTTATTTAATTTTATTATTATTATACTTTTTTTCCCCCAATGTAGTTTACTCAAACCAGTGAATATCACTTTTTATAAATGAATTCATTAACTATCAGCTCTTGGTATATCCAGGGCCTATACTCTTCGCATTATGGTTGTAAAACAACAAATCCAGAATTTCTTAAAAACATCAAGGGACAGGACATCATAATCCTACTGGAAACATAGTGTCGTGGAGACATTTATACTCAGTGTCCATCAGGCTATAGAGAAAGTTTACTACCATCAATCAAACATAAAAATGTTAAACGGGGCCGGGACTTAGCACTGAATGAAATGAAAAAGGTACTAACCACAATTGGCTAAAACTTAACAAAGGTACAATCTATTGTGACAATGATGTATACATATGTGCAGTTTATGCCCCTCCTTCAGATTAATCATATTATGATGATCAGTTTTTTGACAATCTCCATACAGAAATCATTCAATTTCAGGCAGAGGGTAAAGTGCTTCTTTGTGGAGATTTCAATGCAAGAACAGGTTCTGAGCCTGACTACACTGATGTGGGAGGTAACCACCACATATTGGGACACCCCTCCTTGTACAGTAGCCCAATTATAAATAATAGAAACAGTCCTGACCAAATACTGAACAAAAACGGGAAGGAGTTAGTGCATCTCTGTCGAGCCTTAGGCCTGTACATGCTTAATGGTAGAATCAGAGGGGACTCTTTAGGTCAATTTACTTACTGCTCAGCTCTTGGGACAAGTGTAGTTGATTATGCCATCACTGACATTGACCCCTCCTCCATTAGTGCATTCACTGTCAGACCACAGACACCATTGTCAGATCACAGTCAGATCAACGTGTTTCTGAATAAATTAACCAGCAATACTCATTCAAAAAAAAAGCCCAATAAACTCTACAACATGAACCAATCATACAGATGGGCTCCAAACAGTGCAGAGAAATTCATTAAAACATTGAACTCAAATGAAATGATGAACTCTATATGGATCTTCAATAACTCACAATACCAAAACAATAAGGAAAGTGTCAATTCGGCTACTCGAAACATCAATTGCATTTTCCAAAAAGCAGCATCAAAAGCTAATTTGAGAAAACCAAAGAAATGCAACATCAGAAACAAAAAACTAAATGTTTCTGAAAAATGGTTTGATAACGAATGTAAAACAATTAGAAAACATCTAAGACAAATGTGAAATGAAAAACATAAGCAGCAAAACAACCCAGAGCTACGCTATGAATACTTTGAAACTCTGAAAGAGTATAAACATACACTGAAATGCAAGAAATTGAATTATACCAGTAAGACACGATGAAATTGAAAACGCAATTGACCAAAATCAGTTCTAAGATATGTGGAACAATTTAAGCACGACAAAGCCACAATAATTAGCCATACAAGATGAAGCAATTTTGAAAACTTATTTTGATAATCTATACAAAAACATCCCACAAAAAGACTTACAACATACCCAAATAGAAATTCAAGAAAAATGGAATATCCTTGAATCAGTCATTAAAAACAACCAAAATCCATTAGATTACCCAATAACCCAATAAGAACTAAATTAAAAGCTCAAATCTATAAAACCAAAGAAGGCTTGTGGTCTAGATAATATCAGAAATGAAATGGTGAAAAACAGCACACCTGAGTTGCAAAATGCTGTGCTTAAATTGTTCAACATGGTACTAACTTCTGGCTGGTTTACTGATGTCTACAACCAGGGGCTTTTCTCCCCTATCCACAAAAGTGGAGACAAATAGACCCCAATAATTACAGGGGAATTTGCGTAAACAGCAACTTGGGAAAGGTTTTCTGTAGCATTTTGAAATCAAGAATTCAAACCTTTTTTCAAGAAAAAGTAAATGTCAAATTGTCTTTCTCCCCAACCATCACACTACTGACCATATATACACCTTACACACACTAATTAATAAACACGTCCAGCAAAAAAAAGAGGGCAAGATCTTTGCTTGCTTTATTAACGATAAAAAAGCATTTGATTCTATTTGGCACAAAGGTCTATTCTTCAAAATTCTCCAAAGTGGGCTTGGTGGTAAGGTGTATGACTTAATAAAATGTACGTACAAAGAAAACAAGCGTGTAATAAAAATCAAAAACCAAAGAACATAATTATTTTCACAACGTTGAGGTGTGAGACAAGGCTGCAGTTTGAGTCCAAATATTTTCAACATTTATATCAATGAATTAGCAGACATGTTGGACCATTCTGCAGCCCCAGGGCTCACACTATAGAAGGATTACTTTATCCTATCCCAGGTATTCCTTAAAGAGGTGGGGTTTCAAATGTCTCCGGAAGGTGGTGAGTGACTCCGCTGTCCTGGCGTCGTGAGGGAGCTTGTTCCACCATTGGGGTGCCAGAGCAGCGAACAGTTTTGACTGGGCTGAGCGGGAACTGTGCTTCAGCAGAGGTAGGGGAGCCAGCAGGCCAGAGGTGGATGAACGCAATGCCCTCGTTTGGGTGTGCCGTTCCCCTCACAGCTCCGTAGGCAAGCACCATGGTCTTGTAGCAGATGCGAGCTTCAACTGGAAGCCAGTGGAGTGTGCGGAGGAGCGGGGTGACGTGAGAAAACTTGGTTAGGTTGAACACCAGACGGGCTGCGGCATTCTGGATGAGTTGTAGGGGTTTAATGGCACAGGCAGGGAGCCCAGCCAACAGCGAGTTGCAGTAATCCAGACGGGAGATGACAAGTGCCTGGATTAGGACCTGTGCCGCTTCCTGTGTAAGGCAGGGTCGTACTCTCCGAATGTTGTAGAGCATGAACCTACAGGATCGGGTCACCGCCTTGATGTTAGCGGAGAACGACAGGGTGTTGTCCAGGGTCACGCCAAGGCTCTTCGCACTCTGGGAGGAGGACACAATGGAGTTGTCAACCGTGATGGCGAGATCATGGAACGGGCAGTCCTTCCCCGGGAGGAAGAGCAGCTCCGTCTTGCCAAGGTTCAGCTTGAGGTGGTGATCCGTCATCCATACTGATATGTCTGCCAGACATGCAGAGATGCGATTCGCCACCTGGTTATCAGAAGGGGGAAAGGAGAAGATTAGTTGTGTGTCGTCTGCGTAGCAATGATAGGAGAGGCCATGTGAGGATATGACAGAGCCAAGTGACATGGTGTATAGCGAGAACAAATATAAATTCACTTTGAACAACACTATAATTGAACACACAAAAAATTACTCATACCTTGGTCTGACAATATCTTTAATATTGCAGTGAATGCACTCAAAGAAAAAGCCCACAGAGCATTGTATGCAATAAAAATTAAATTATTCAAAATCAACATCCCAACTAGAATTTGGACCAACATATTTGACAGCGTAATCCTACCAATAGCTCTTTACAGAAGTGAGGTTTGGGGGCCACCCAATAAATTGGACTTTAAAATGTGGGACAAACATCCAATTGAAGCCCTACATGCAGAATTATGTCGGAAAATTCTACAAGTCCAAAGGACTCATATTTACAACATTGGAAAAACAAAACCAAATCCCAAAGCCGACTAAATTGCTATCTGGCCCTAAACAGAGAATATGAATTGGCTGATTATCTCTACTCTGTCAGAGATACGAAGCAGAGACAGGCTGAGTGACCACCAATTGGCAATAGAAACCGGCAGACATAAAAAGACATGGCTACCCAAAGAGGAGTGTGTATGTGGTCACTGCACAACAGGGAAGGTAGAAACAGAGATGCACTGTGAGAAATGTTCCTCACCAAGAGATTCATTATTCACAGAAATTACTACATTTATTCCAAATTTTAACTTATTAAACCTAGAGGAAAACAAAACAATACTCATGGGTGAAGGAGCAATGGCTCGTCTTGCAGCGAAATGTGTATTTGCCTCCCATAGCCTGAGGGACACTGAATAATAACATCTGCATAGTAAACAGTAACTTACATATTATTAGTATTATTGTTATTACTCTTATTATTATTAATATTATTAATATTATTAATATTATTAATATTATTATTATTACTGTTATTATTATTATTATTACTCTTATTATTATTACTATTGTTATTATTACTATTATTATTATTATTATTATTACTAATATTATTACTGTTATTATTATTATTATTACTCTTATTATTATTACTCTTATTATTATTATTGCTATTACTATTATTATTATTAGTGGTATTATTGTTATTATCAAATTTCAATCAATCAAATGTATTTATAAAACCCTTTTTACATCAGCCGGCCGCGACCGGGAGACCCATGGGGCGGCGCACAATTGGCCCAGGGTCGTCCAGGGTAGGGGAGGGAATGGCCGGCAGGGATGTAGCTCAGTTGGTAGAGCATGGCATTTGCAATGCCAGGGTTGTGGGTTCGATTCCCACGGGGGGCCAGTATGCTGGCTCCCCTTCCTCTGCGGAAGCATAGGTCCCGCTCAGCCCAGTCAAAACTGTTCGCTGCTCTGGCACCCCAATGGTGGAACAAGCTCCCTCACGACGCCAGGACAGCGGAGTCACTCACCACCTTCCGGAGACATTTGAAACCCCACCTCTTTAAGGAATACCTGGGATAGGATAAAGTAATCCTTCTACCCCCCCCAAATTGTAAAGTGGTTATCCCACTGGCTATAGGGTGAACGCACCAATTTGTGAGTCGCTCTGGCTAAG
This sequence comes from Coregonus clupeaformis, assembly GCF_020615455.1. Taxonomy (NCBI): domain Eukaryota; kingdom Metazoa; phylum Chordata; class Actinopteri; order Salmoniformes; family Salmonidae; genus Coregonus; species Coregonus clupeaformis. The sequence goes on along the minus strand of NC_059198.1, from coordinate 37,243,965 downwards.
AGCGTCTGCTAAATGACGTTAATGTGCCCTTGAGCAAGGCACTTAACCCTAATTGCTCCTGTAAGTCGCTCTGGATAAGAGCGTCTGCTAAATGACTAAAATGTAAATGTAAATGTAAATAAAAAATAATGTATGCACTCACTAACTGTAAGTCGCTCTGGATAAGAGCGTCTGCTAAATGACGTAAATGTAAATGTGGTGAGCTACCATGACTGTGTCTCTCTCTGACTGATGCTGTGGTGAGCTACCATGACTGTGTCTCTCTCTTCTCTCAGACTTGATTGCTATTTACCATTGTAAACATAAACAGACTTGCGGTCAGAGACTACTACTTCTCTAGTCTTCTCTATCTACACCTCTAGTCCCCCTCTCTCATCAGTTCTCTCTGTCAATCTCTCTCTCTTGCTCTCTCTCTCCCTTTCCCTCTCTCTCCCCCTCTCTCCTCATCCTCCTCTCTGCTTGCAAGCTACAATCCAAACGGAGGGGGAAAGGTTAACCGCCCTCAACCGCAGTATTGACTTCTGAGTAATTATCCTTAAGTGGAGACTGGTGGAGAGAGAATGGCACTAACAGATGATCTGTACTGAAGAGATGCATTCCTTCTAATCAATACAAGTCCATTTGTGGAAATGGAGCAATTTGGGGAGAAATACGCCCCTGTCCCTGGCTTGGACAGTATATACTTAGCCAGGGCAAGAATCAACTTCAAGAATCAACTTCTTTCTCTGACTTCGATCGTTCCCTTCTCTTCCTATCTGCCTTTCCTCCTTTATTTTCCATTCCTCTACTTTAGTCCCTCGATCTACTGCAGGGGCTGGATTCAATCCGTATCCCATAAGTATCGTGAAAGACCCACGTTATAGCTCAATTGAAATGTAAAGGAAATGTTCCTGTGCTTGGGGAGACTGCATTCACGGTAAACGCTGCGTATGTCGGAAATTACTTTTAAATTTCAATCGCACTATAGCGCTGAACTTCTGCGATATGGATTGAATCTAGCCGCTAGTCTCTATATGTATTACCTCTAGTTAGCTATCTGTTTCTGTTCCCTCCCTCCCTCCCTCCCTCCCTCCCTCCCTCCCTCCCTCCCTCCCTCCCTCCCTTCCTCCCTTCCTTCCTTCCTTCCTTCCTTCCTTCCTTCCTTCCTTCCTTCTTTCCTTCCTTCCTTCCTTCCTTCCTTCCTTCCTTCCTTCCTTCCTTCCTTCCTTCCTTCCTTCCTCTTCCTTCCTCTCTCTCCCTCCCTCCCTCCCTCCCTCCCTCCCTCCCTCCCTCCCTCCCTCCCTCCCTCCCTTCCTCCCTTCCTCCCTTCCTCTCTCTCTCCCTTCCTTCCTTCCTACCTTCCTTCCTTCCTTCCTTCCTTCCTTCCTCTCTCCCTCCCTTCCTTCCTTCCTTCCTTCCTTCCTTCCTTCCTTCCTTCCTTCCTTCCTTCCTTCCTTCCTTCCCTTCCTTCCTTCCTTCCTTCCTTCCTTCCTTCCTTCCTTCCTCCCTCCCTCCCTCCCTCCCTCTCTCTCTCTCTCTCTCTCTCTCTCTCTCTCTCCCTCCCTCCCTCCCTCCCTCCCTCCCTCCTCTCCTGCTGTCTTTCCCCCTCTACTGTTATTCTCCTCTCTGTACAGATAGCATATAGAAATAGATGAGTTGGATGGGGTGTGTGTGTATTTATAGGTCTGGTGACCTGACCCTGTGGTCTATGGTGTAATCACTGATTACGTTAGCTCTGCTGTGACACCTCCTGCTCGCCTGCTGATGTCACCCTACAGATCACTATACCAGTAACCAGCCCCTCTGGTACAGCACTATACCAGTAACCAGCCCCTCTGGGAGATCCCTATACCAGTAACCAGCCCCTCTGAGAGAACACTATACCAGTAACCAGCCCCTCTGAGAGAACACTATACCAGTAACCAGCCCCTCTGGTAGATCACTATACCAGTAACCAGCCCCTCTGGTAGATCACTATACCAGTAACCAGCCCCTCTGAGAGAACACTATACCAGTAACCAGCCCCTCTGCGAGATCACTATACCAGTAACCAGCCCCTCTGGTAGATCACTATACCAGTAACCAGCCCCTCTGGTAGATCACTATACCAGTAACCAGCCCCTCTAGTAGATCACTATACCAGTAACCAGCCCCTCTGGTAGATCACTATACCAGTAACCAGCCCCTCTGGTAGATCACTATACCCCCCCCCCCCCCCTCTTTTTCTTTTCATTGGTTATTTCTAGTCCAGCTCTCCCTGTTGTTTATGTCCTCTTAGCTCACTGGACCATCTCTGACTGGTGCCTTCACTCATTTATACAAAAGCTTACAAATGTATGATTTATCCAAATTCACTCCATTTAACCTTCGGTCGTTTTTACTCTGTGTTTGTGTGTGTGTGTATTGTAGACACCCAGTCACCCCTCACTGCTACTGTCCTGTTCAGTCATACAGTCCATCCATCCGTCCGTCCATCCATCCATCCATCCATCCATCCATCCATCCATCCATCCGTCCATCCATCCGTCCGTCCATCCGTCCGTCCATCCATCCATCCATCCATCCATCCATCCATCCATCCATCCATCCATCCATCCGTCCATCCATCCGTCCGTCCATCCGTCCGTCCATCCATCCATCCATCCATCCATCCATCCATCCATCCATCCATCCATCCATCCATCCATCCATCCATCCATCCATCCATCCATCCATCCATCCATCCATCCATCCATCCATCCATCCATCCATCCATCCGTCCATCCGTCCATCCATCCATCCATCCATCTATCCATCCATCCATCCACACTAGACCATGTGTGAAACTCTTATTACAGAACACGTAAACCTAATCACATTCTCTTATGAAACACTATATGAACCTGCAGTAACAACACCTCACTAAGTAGGTTATGGGAGAACACGATATGGGTCACAATCGTCACAAGAACCATGTTAATGAAAGACTGAATGAGAGAAAGAGATAGAGAGAGAGAGAGAGAGAGAGAGAGAGAGAGAGAGAGAGAGAGAGAGAGAGAGAGAGAGAGAGAGAGAGAGAGAGAGAGAGAGAGAGAGAGAGAGAGAGAGAGAGAGAGAGAGAGAGAGAGAGAGAGAGAGAGAGAGAGCTACAGCCACCTAAAAGGAAGCGATTCCCAAACCTTCCATAACAAAGCCATCACCTACAGAGAGATTAACCTGGAGAAGAGTCCCCTAAGCAAGTTGGTCCTGGGGCTCTGTTCACAAACAGAGCCCAAGGACAGCAACACCATTAGACCCAACCAAATCATGAGAAAACAAAAAGATAATTACTTGACACATTGGAAAGAATTAACAAAAAAACAGAGCAAACTAGAATCCTATTTGGCCCTAAACAGAGAGTACACAGTGGCAGAATACCTGACCAAAATTAAGGAAAGCTTTGACTATGTACAGACTCAGTGAGCATAGCCTTGCTATTGAGCGAGGCCGCCGTAGGCAAAACTGGCTCTCAAGAGAAGACAGGCTATGTGCACACTGCCCACAAAATGAGGTGGAAACTGAGCTGCACATCCTAACCTCCTGCCAAATGTATGACCATATTAGAGACACATATTTCCCTGAAAACAAGTCCAATTGAAAAAAAAAACTCCCATATCTACTGGGTGAAAAACCACAGTGTGCCATCACAGCTGCAATATTTGTGACCTGTTGCCACAAGAAAAGGGCAACCAGTGAAGAACAAACACCATTGCAAATACAACCCATATTTATGTTTATTTATTTTCCCTTTTGTACTTTAACTATTTGCACATTGTTACAACACTGTATATATATATATATAATATGACATTTGAAATGTCTCTATTCCTTTGGAAGTTTTATGAGTGTAATGTTTACTGTTCGTATTTTATTGTTTATGTCACTTGTCTATGATCTATTTCACTTGCTTTGGCAATGTAAACACATTTTTCCCATGCCAATAAAGCCCTTTAAATGGAATTGAATTGAATTGAATTGAGAGAAAGCATGATAATGAAGGAGTTAATAGAGGATGATGTAACCCATACTGTAGATCTAAGGGATGATCTGTAGTCTGATGTCTGTCTAATGGATGCCTGTTACTTCCTCCCATCTCCTATCGCCACAATGACCAGCCTCTAATCCAATCAGCAGAGAGGCAGCACTCACTCACCCACCCCAAGGTTTAGAGGGGGTGCCATTTATCATGAGCGGGAGGGGGGTCAGAGAGGGTGAATAGAGAAGGAGGAAGAAGAGGATTTAGTTGGAGAGGAGGAAGAGAAGGATGGGAGGAGGAGAAGAAGGAGGAGTAGGGGTCAAGGGAGGGAGAGGAGGGTTCAGTTAAGAGTTGAGGAGCAGGAGGAGAAGAAGGAGGACGAGAATCTGGATGAGTGGGGAAATAGAGGATGGGGGTGGAGGGAGTGGGGAAATAGAGGATGGGGGTGGAGGGAGTGGGGAAATAGAGGATGGGGGATGGAGGGAGTGGGGAAATAGAGGATGGGGGGAGTGAGGAAATAGAGGATGGAGGAGTGGGGAAATAGAGGATGGAGGGAGTGGGGAAATAGAGTGTTATTGGAGGGAGTGGGGAAATAGAGGTGGGTGAGGGTGGGTGATTGGGGGTTAGGGAGTGGGGAAATAGGGGATGGGGGATGGAGGGAGTGGGGAAATAGAGGATGGGGGATGGAGGGAGTGGGGAAATAGAGGATGGAGGGAGTGGGGAAATAGAGGATGGGGGATGGAGGGAGTGGGAAAATAGAGGATGGGGATGGAGGGAGTGGGGAAATAGAGGATGGAGGGATGGAGGGAGTGGGGAAATAGAGGATGGGGATGGAGGGAGTGGGGAAATAGGAGATGGGGGATGGAGGGAGTGGGGAAATAGAGGATGGAGGGAGTGGGGAAATAGAGGATGGGGATGGAGGGAGTGGGGAAATAGAGGATGGGGGAGTGGGGAAATAGAGGATGGGGGATGGAGGGAGTGGGAAAATAGAGGATGGAGGGTGTGGGGAAATAGAGGATGGGGATGGAGGGAGTGGGGAAATAGAGGATGGGGGATGGAGGGAGTGGGAAAATAGAGGATGGAGGGTGTGGGGAAATAGAGGATGGGGATAGAGGGAGTGGGGAAATAGAGGATGGAGGGAGTGGGGAAATAGAGGATGGGGGATGGAGGGAGTGGGGAAATAGAGGATGGGGATGGAGGGAGTGGGGAAATAGAGGATGGAGGGATGGAGGGTGTGGGGAAATAGAGGATGCAGGGAGTGGGGAAATAGGGGATGGGGGATGGAGGGAGTGGGGAAATAGGGGATGGAGGGAGTGGGGAAATAGAGGATGGGGGATGGAGGGAGTGGGAAAATAGAGGATGGAGGGTGTGGGGAAATAGAGGATGGGATGGAGGGAGTGGGGAAATAGAGGATGGAGGGAGTGGGGAAATAGAGGATGGGGATGGATGGAGTGGGATAATATAGGATGGGGATGGAGGGAGTGGGGAAATAGAGGATGGGGATGGAGGGAGTGGGGAAATAGAGGATGGAGGGAGTGGGGAAATAGGGGATGGGGGATGGAGGGAGTGGGAAAATAGAGGATGGGGATGAGGGAGTGGGGAAATAGAGGATGGGGGATGGAGGGAGTGGGGAAATAGAGGATGGGGGATGGAGGGAGTGGGGAAATAGAGGATGGGGATTGAGGGAGTGGGGAAATAGAGGATGGGGGATGGAGGGAGTGGGGAAATAGAGGATGGGGATTGAGGGAGTGGGGAAATAGAGGATGGAGGGAGTGGGGAAATAGAGGATGGGGGATGGAGGGAGTGGGAAAATAGAGGATGGGATGGAGGGAGTGGGGAAATAGAGGATGGAGGGAGTGGGGAAATAGAGGATGGGGATGGATGGAGTGGGATAATATAGGATGGGGATGGAGGGAGTGGGGAAATAGAGGATGGGGATGGAGGGAGTGGGGAAATAGAGGATGGAGGGAGTGGGGAAATAGAGGATGGGGATGGAGGGAGTGGGAAAATAGAGGATGGAGGGAGTGGGGAAATAGAGGATGGGGATGGAGGGAGTGGGGAAATAGAGGATGGAGGGAGTGGGGAAATAGAGGATGGGGATGGATGGAGTGGGGAAATAGAGTATGGGGATGGAGGGAGTGGGGAAATAGAGGATGGAGGGAGTGGGGAAATAGAGGATGGGGGATGGAGGGAGTGGGGAAATAGAGGATGGAGGGTGTGGGGAAATAGAGGATGGGGATGGAGGGAGTGGGGAAATAGAGGATGGAGGGAGTGGGGAAATAGAGGATGGGGATGGATGGAGTGGGATAATATAGGATGGGGATGGAGGGAGTGGGGAAATAGGGGATGGAGGATGGAGGGAGTGGGGAAATAGGGAATAGGGGAGTGAGGAAATAGAGGATGGGGGATGGAGGGAGTGGGGAAATAGAGGATGGAGGGAGGGGGGAAATAGAGGATGGGGAATGGAGGGAGTGGGGAAATAGAGGATGGGGAATGGAGGGAGTGGGGAAATAGAGGATGGGGAATGGTGGGAGTGGGGAAATAGAGGATGGGGGGAGTGGGGAAATAGAGGATGGGGATGGAGGGAGTGGGGAAATAGAGGATGGGGGATGGAGGGAGTGGGGAAATAGAGGATGGGGGATGGAGGGAGTGGGGAAATAGAGGATGGAGGGAGTGGGGAAATAGAGGATGGAGGGAGTGAGGAAATAGAGGATGGGGGATGGAGGGAGTGGGGAAATAGAGGATGGGGATGGAGGGAGTGGGGAAATAGAGGATGGAGGGAGTTGGGAAATAGAGGATGGGGGATGGAGGGAGTGGGGAAATAGAGGATGAGGGAGTGGGGAAATAGAGGATGGGGATGGAGGGAGTGGGGAAATAGAGGATGGAGGGAGTGAGGAAATAGAGGATGGGGGATGGAGGGAGTGGGGAAATAGAGGATGGGGGATGGAGGGAGTGGGGAAATAGAGGATGGAGGGAGTGGGGAAATAGAGGATGGGGGATGGAGGGAGTGGGGAAATAGAGGATGGAGGGAGTGGGGAAATAGAGGATGGGGATGGAGGGAGTGGGGAAATAGAGGATGGAGGGAGTGAGGAAATAGAGGATGGGGGATGGAGGGAGTGGGGAAATAGAGGATGGGGGATGGAGGGAGTGGGGAAATAGAGGATGGGGGATGGAGGGAGTGGGGAAATAGAGGATGGGGGATGGAGGGAGTGGGGAAATAGAGGATGGGGGGTGGAGGGAGTGAGGAAATGTAGGATTTTCTACCCTCAACATGACTGTGAAGTTGACCCAATGGTAGGATTTTAAAGGGAGGAGGCAACAATGCAGAACAGATTTTTCTGGATGATCGTCACAATGACAGCCATGGAAATTACAATGACAGACATGGAAATTACAATGACAGCCATGGAAATCACAATGACAGCCATGAAAATCACAATGACTGCCATGGAAATCACAATGACAGCCATGGAAATCACAATGATAAGGGGGGTTTAAAATACAATTTGTTTAAGGCTCTGTGTGTGCGAGAGAGAGAGAGAGAGAGAGAGAGAGAGAGAGAGAGAGAGAGAGAGAGAGAGAGAGAGAGAGAGAGAGAGATGGTGAAAATAGAGAAAAGGAGAGAGAAAGCAACCAAGACAAAAGCCATTTCTGACCTGTGTATGTCTACTATACAGAATGTCAACTATGAGGAAGAGGACGATGATGAAGAGTGGGAGGAGAGTGATGATATTAATGAGGATGATGTTCTGGGTTTGTCCCCTGCCCGCAGGCCAGGTCCATTCAGACTGCCGCCTCAGCAGGACCTGATTCAGCTGCCCTAGTTACTGCCAGCCCGCTCCCTTTTCTGCAAGCTGGCCTTTTCCTCTGCCCGATGGCACTCAAACCCAGCTCCATCCTCTGTCTCTTTTATGATTACCACATATTTCCTTTCTTTTGTCTCCCCCACTCCCTCTCTCTGTCCCCCCTCTCTCTCTCTCTCTCTCTCTCTCTCTCTCTCTCTCTCTCTCTCTTTCTTTCTTTCTTGTCAATTCTCTTTTACTCCTCTGTTGGAGTTTCTTGCCAGGTCTTGTTTAATCTTGGTGATGATGATGATGATGAACATGATGATGGCAGCAGCAGCAGTAATAATGCTCAGGCCTCTTCATCGATAATGTGTCAGAGAATATCTTAGTGTTGTTATCGAACACCTCCCAACTGCCCAGTAAACCTCAATTGCATTTATTCATTTACCGAAGAGGGGGATGGAGGGAGGGATGGAAGGAAGAGAGGAAGGAGGGATGAATGTAGGGAGGAGAGGAGGGAGGGCTATAGCTGATCAATAGCTAATAGTGAATTAAGTCATACCATATTTTGTGTCAATACATATTACAGCGTGTTTAACAGCAGTGAGCCAGAACATCCTGGCTCCACATCGTTATAGCGACCAGATCAATACAACACAGAAAGAGAGAACCTGTCTGTCAGAAAATGTAATTGGCTATCATAGCTGTGTGAAAATGTGGGAGAACAATATGAAAAGCATCTAGAGATATTTACCTCTGGTCTCAGGCCTGGGCTCAAGGGAGTGTGTGAATAGGTGTATGTCGTTTTACCTATACCTGAAATAAATAAAAAATTATGTTATTGTCCACCCAGAGATAAAACATTTCCATGTTTTTGAAACCTCCACTAAGGTACAAATAATAGTAAAATGCCTATCCCTCAAGGGTCTGGTGAGAGATAGTGTTGATAGTTTCCATCAATATTGATGGGCTTTGACAGTTCATCTGACAGGTTAATTGTCTGGTGGGTTTAAGTCCCAGGTGGATACTGCTGTGGTGACCCCAGGCCAGGACAGATACTGCTGTGGTGACCCCAGGCCAGGACAGATACTGCTGTGGTGACCCCAGGCCAGGACAGATACTGCTGTGGTGACCCCAGGCCAGGACAGATAATATACACACAAATAATGCAGCCTCCCTCTGTGTATGTGTAGGCCTATTAAGGCCTGAGGACAGGAGGAAGCACTCTCTCTCTCCCTCTCTCTCTCTCTCTCTCTCTCTCTCTCTCTCTCTCTCTCACTCTCTCTCTCCCTCTCTCTCTCTCTCTCTCCCTCTCTCTCTCACTCTCTCTCTCTCTCTCTCTCTCTCTCTCTCTCTCTCTCTCTCTCTCTCTCTCTCTCTCTCTCTCTCTCTCTCTCTCTCAAAGGCATCTCTCTCTCTCAAATGTTGCCTATATTTTGGTGACAAATTGTAGTCTAATATTAGTTTATCCTATGATGCATTTGCTTAAAGCATTCGTGCTATTATATGATCCAAACATGCCATAAATTGTCTTCATGCATTATATATCTTGGGGAGCACGTGTCTCGAGGCGAAATAACCGGTGGGGGCGCGAGGTGACAGCTGTGCCCCCGCCTGGTCGATCAGCTGCATTGGGACCCCACCAGTCCAGAGAGGGGAAGGAAAGGGAGTGGATCAATGAGCACTGGTGTGGGAGCCACTTTCACTCTTTCAATCTCTCTGGTGGGATAATTGCGCGAGCCTCCATTCTTCGAACACTTTTCGGTGGTCGAGCGCCCGAGGAAGCCGGTGCAAATCCTGATTAGAGCATCTTGCTCACTGAAAACCCGAAATATCGGGGGAAACCATGACAACAGCAGAAACCGGAGATTGAGAGCGAAGTCGCAGTCAACAAACTGCTGGTAGGACGGGGAACTCTGATGTGAAGGAAGAAGCTTTTTGTTTTACAAGAACAGTTTTATTTCAAAGCCCTCTGTCAAGTATGGAATCCTTGAAGACGCGCGCGGAGCAGAATATCCTGAGAGTTCTATGGGGAGTGATGGTCATGGCCTCGAGCGGCAATGGTGCAAGAGTTGTCAGTGGTAAGTTGTGATGATAACTTTTATAAAGTCGTTTTTCACATGTAATATAGGTCAACTTTGAATGATCGTACAAAACAAATAAGCATTATAATATAATAACGTCTGAGTATTGGGATTTCTGTTATCCTCAAGATCAAAATAATCAAATAACAATTTATTTATCATTCTCATGAAAGGAACAATAATCTCAATCATAAACTACCAGTGAAATATAACAATTTGTGACTATGTTAAAGTTGTCTATAGCTTAACATCATCATCATCATCATCATCATTATATTTAGATGGAAATGAGTGAATTTAGGATTATGGAAAATATAAATAGGTCTAAGATTGGGCACACAATAGTTTAGGCTATCTGAGACAATATAACGTTTTCTCCATATGGAATCATGTTTTCTATCCCAGACATTATTCATGTTAAAAATGTAATTACATGTTTTTATTTTTTATTTTACCTTTATTTAACTAGGCAAGTCAGTTAAGAACAAATTCTTATTTACAATTACGGCCTACACCGGCCAAACCCGGACGACGCTGGGCCAATTGTGCGCCGCCCTATGGGACTCCCAATCACGGCCGGTTGTGATACAGCCTGGAATCGAACCAGGGGGTCTGACGCCTCAAGCACGTAAACTGTTATTGCTGCAGATTTGCTGTTATGCTCTATTGCAGGTTTATTTTTTAGAGTTGTTTATTTCAATATCTATGTTTTTGCATGTACATTGATTGATTGATTAATTCATTAATCTTATGCTACTCAAATATATATAACATACATTTTTCTAAACTAATCCAAATCTACTTATTGCACCCTTTACTGAAATGGTTGTTTCAGTTTAGATGTTTAAGTTAGTCTCATATCTTAATATTCCTAACCCTGGCATTAATTCTGAATTCAGGTTTCAGGTGAATAAACATTCTAAATGGATATCCCCACTATGACTGGATTTCAATAGGAATTACACATCAATTTGCAAGCCAGCATAATGTGTCTTGCAGTAGATAGTGATAGCGCTGATGTCATCCACATATTCCTATGGAAAACACCTGATGGCGCATGAAGCCGGAATTATTTGAATTTGAAGCGTGCCATTTTGTTGTATGGGGCTGAATGGCACCAAAACATCGCTAAGGGTCATGGTGAAAGTGGCCGTAACTAGCAAAGGATCATGGTCGATGTAGTCGTTTTCATCCTGCCTGAGAGAGTCAACCGGGAGCCTCCTCATAGCCTGCCGGCACGTTCTGATTGGTCTGTGTCAGCACGTGGTCCTGTGTGACGACAAATGCACTAGTCAGAATGGATCACAATTTAATGAAATATCTTGATTTGTAGCAAACTTTAAAATCATTCACTGTGGGGATCGAACTTGATCATAATAAACTAATTTTAGAGCCCAAAACGTCCGTCTAGATTTTGGGGGCCACTCGAGCTATCGTAATTTACATAGGCTTTCTAGAGTCGACCAGGACTTTTGTCACCGCTAGGTTGCTACGCAGTAGCCGACCAGCAGAGCTCGAGACTTCACGCTCCAGACGGACACGGGGGGCTGCCTGTAAACTATGAGTTTCAGGCCACTGTATTAAGGTACATCTAGGCCTTCATATTCACTTAGGATCTCACTTGGTGAAGGCCACAGGACAATAAGTGACTGAATGCAACAACCATGTCTCTGTCACTAGCAAACCAGTCATGGGTGTTACTGGAAACTCTAAAATTAACTTGAAAGGCACGCTGGGAAATATGTAAATATGGCTTAAAATCCTACAGCAGGGCTATTAAATTCCGGTCCTGGAGGACCGAAACTTTTCTGGTTTTGGATTTTTGTATGGTTCTTCAAAGAACCATCCCATTTATAGTTCTTCAGAGACCCTAAAATGGTTCCTCTATCGCATCGCTCTCAAGAACATTATTTGGATCCAACTCGCACCTTTATTTTTTAAGTGTACCGTTAAAGATTCTGAGGTGTGTGTAGGAATGTGTGTGAGCCTGTTAGAGTTTGTTTACCAGGGAACTGTCCTTATAGGTTTTTTTGACTGGTGGTTATTGGGGTTGTACAGTTGATTTATTGTTCCCTCCCTCTGGGACTCTACATTTATGAAATAACTTACAGCAGGCTGCTGTTCTACATGTGTCAGTGCTGTCAGTGTCATAGGGCAGGCTGCTGACTTAACATGTTTGTATTCAAATCTGTTACAGAGAGAGAGAGAGAGAGCGAGAGAGAGAGGGAGAGAGTCTTGGACTTTTATTTCATTAGGGTGAGAAATGTAGTCTTGCTAACACCTAGTTTTGCTAAATCCTACTGACTTCAGAGTCTATGAAATATGCCCCTCTTTAACCTAACATTTCCCTACAGTGTGATTTAGACTAAATAAACTGCAAGTGACACGGATGGAAAAAAGACTGAAAGAGACAGACAGAGAATCAGTGAGAGAAACAGACAGAGAGAATCAGTGAGAGAAACAGACAGAGAGAATCAGTGAGAGACAGACAGAGAATCAGTGAGAGAAACAGACAGAGAGGATCAGTGAGAGTGTCAAGGGGTGCTGAAGGTGGGTGTGGTGCATGAATCAAGCGCAGGACGCAGAAGCTCAGTCCAAAAGACTTTAGTGCAATATTCACGTAGAAAATAAGCACAATAAGCCCGAAGGCGAAATAACGGCGCACACAGGCGTCAAACAAACGGCGCACTAACATGTGCGAAAAACCTCTCCAAAACACTGGAGGGAAGTACGTAGCTCCAACACAAAACAGAAGAGCAATCACACACAAAGACAAACACACACAACGAGAACTAAATAGGACACTAACGAGGACTAACAAGACACAGGTGTACAACATAAAGACAAAACCAAACGAACATGAAACATAGATCGGTGGCAGCTAGTACTCCGGAGACGACGACCGCCGAAGCCTGCCCGAACCAGGAGGAGGAGCAGCCTCGGCCGAAACCGTGACAGTACCCCACCCTTGACGCGCGGCTCCAGCCGTGCGCCGACCCCGGCCTCGGGGACGACCAGGAGGACGCGGAGCAGGGCGCGCGGGATGGTCCCGGTGGAACTCCGACAGGAGAGATGGGTCTAGGATGTCCCTCCGCGGCACCCAGCACCGCTCCTCCGGGCCGTACCCCTCCCACTCCTCGAGATACTGGAGACCCCCCATCCGGCGTCTTGAGTCCAAGATGGACCGAACGGTGTACGCCGGAGCCCCCTCGATGTCCAGTGGGGCGGAGGAGTCTCCCCTATCTCATTGTCCTGGAGTGGACCAGCTACCACCAGCCTGAGAAGAGACACATGAAACGAGGGGTTAATATTCTTATACTCAACAGGTAGATGTAACCTATAACACACCTCGTTCAATCTTCTCAGGACTTTAAAGCTTCCGGCAGGGCAGGCGGAGGGGTAGGTTTCTGGTAGAGAGCCAGACTCGATCTCCGGGTGCGTACACCGGCCCCTCACTGCGGTGGAGATCGGCGCTCGCCTTGTGACGAAGGACGGCCCACTGCAGGTGGACGTGGGCAGCGTTCCACGTCTCTTCCGAGCGCCTCATCCAATCATCCACCGCAGGGGCCTCGATCTGGCTCTGCTGCCAAGGTGCCAGAACCGGCTGGTAACCTAACACACATTGGAAGGGGGTTAGGTTGGTAGAGGAGTGGCGGAGAGAGTTCTGGGCCATCTCGGCCCAGGGAATGTACCGTGCCCACTCCTCCGGCCGGCCCTAGCAATACGACCTCAGAAACCTACCCACATCCTGGTTGACACGTTCTACCTGCCCGTTACTCTCCGGGTGGTACCCTGAGGTAAGGCTAACCGAGACCCCCAAACGCTCCATGAACGCTCTCCAAACACGGGAGGTAAACTGGGGGCCTCGATCAGACACTATATCCTCGGGTACCCGTAATGCCGGAAGACGTGGGTAAATAGGGCCTCAGCGGTCTGTAGGGCAGTAGGAAGACCCGACATAGGGAGAAGACGACAGGCCTTAGAGAACCGGTCCACAACGACCAGGATGGTGGTATTCCCCTGAGAGAGGGGAAGGTCTGTCACAAAATCCACCGAGAGGTGGGACCATGGTCGTTGTGGAACGGGCAGGGGTTGTAACTTACCCCTGGGCAGATGTCGGGGCGCCTTACACTGGGCGCACACTGAGCAGGAGGAGACATAAACCCTCACATCCCTAGCCAAAGTAGGCCACCAGTATTTAGTGCTAAGGCAATGCACTGTCCGGCCAATACCCGGATGTCCAGAGGAGGGTGACGTGTGAGCCCAGTAAATGAGTCGATCCCGAATCTCGAGCGGAACGTACTTCCGACCCTCAGGACACTGTGGAGGGCTGGGGTCGTGCAACGCTCGCTCGATTCGGCATCGACCTCCCACACCACCGGTGCCACAAGGCAAGACTCCGGTAGTATGGGAGTAGGCTCAACGGACCTCTCCTCCGTGTCATACCGCCGGGACAGCGCATCTGCCTTACCATTCTGGGACCCAGGGATGTACGTGATTTTAAATACGAACCTGGTGAGAAACATACTCCATCGAGCCTGGCGAGGGTTCAGTCTCCTCGCTGCCCGGATGTACTCCAGGTTCCGATGGTCAGTCAAAATGAGAAAGGGTGTTGAGCCCCCTCAAGCCAATGCCTCCACACCTTAAGGGCTTGAACTACAGCTAACAGCTCCCTGTCCCCAACGTCATAGTTACGCTCCGCCGGGCTGAGCTTTTTTGAGTAAAAGCACAGGGGCGGAGTTTAGGTGGCGTGCCGGACCGTTGAGAGAGAACGGCCCCTATACCAGCCTCAGACGCGTCTACCTCAACCTGAAAGGGTAATGCGGGATCCGGATGCGCCAGCACCGGGCCAGCGTAAACAGGTCCTTCAGTCTCCTAAAGGCCCTGTCCGCATCAGCTGACCACTGCAGGCGCACCGGACCCCCTTTCAGAAGGGACGTGATGGGAGCTGCCACCTGTCCAAAACCCCGGATAAACCTCCGGTAGTAATTGCAAAGCCCAAGAACTGCTGCACCTCTTTTACAGTGGTTGGAGTTTGCCAATTACGCACAGCGGACACACGATCCACCTCCATTCTCACCCCTGACGCGGACAACCGATAACCCAAAAAGGGAGACCGACTCCTGGAAAAACAGACATTTCTCTGCCTTGACATATAGGTCGTGCTCCAACAGCCTCCCCTCAATACACGACGCACCAGGGTTATATGCTCGGCTCGGGTAGACAGAGTACACCAGAATGTCATCAATGTACACGACCACCCCTTGTCCCTGCATATCCCGGAAAATGTCATCTACGAAGGATTGGAAGACTGATGGAGCATTCATCAACCCATATGGCATGACGAGATATTCGAAATGACCTGACGTGGTACTAAACGCTGTCTTCCATTCGTCGCCCTCCCTAATGCGCACCAAGTTATACGCGCTCCTGAGATCCAATTTTGTGAAAAACCGCGCTCCATGCAATGACTCTGTCATGGTCGCAATCAGAGGGAGTGGATAACTGTATTTCACAGTAATCTGATTGAGACCACGGTAATCAATGCACGGGCGCAACCCTCCATCTTTCTTCTTCACAAAAAAGAAGCTCGAGGAGGCGGGAGAAATGGAGGGCCGAATGTATCCCTGTCTCAAAGATTCGGCTATGTAAGTCTCCATAGCTTTTCTCTCCTCTTGAGACAAAGGATACACGTGGCTCCGTGGGAGCGCTGCTCCTGCCTGGAGATCAATCGCACAATCCCCCTGTCTATGAGGAGGCAACTGCGTCGCCCTAGTTTTACCAAACACGAGAGCTAAATCCCCATGTTCAGGCGGAATGTGCAGTGCGGGCACTTGGTTTGGACTTTCCACCGAAGTCGCCCCCACGGAAACACCCAGACATCGCCCCTCGCACTGAGCAGACCATCCATCGAGAGCCCTCTGTTGCCACGAAATAGCAGGGTTATGGGTGCTTAACCAGGGAATTCCCAGCACCACTGGGTACGCAGGAGAGTCGATCAGATACAGCTGTATAGTCTCTTCATGACCCCCTGCGCACACATCCTAAGTGGTGCTGTGATCTCCCTAATCAACCCCGACCCCAACGGGCGGCTATCTAAGGCATGAACGGGAAAAGGTTTGTCAACAGGTAGGAGAGGGATCCCTAAATCTAAACAAAACTTCCGATCAACAAAATTCCCAGCTGCGCCTGAATCTACTAGCGCCTTATGCTGAGAATGAGGTGCAACCTGTGGAAAACACACAGGTATACAAAAGTGCGCAACAGAAAGCTCTGGGTAAGTGGGACGTCTACTCACCTGGGAGGCCCCCCAGTGCGTGGCCTGTTGTCTTCTCCCCGGAGAACCCTCCCCAGCACCTGGCCGCAGTGTGCCCTCCACGACCGCACTTGGTGCAGGAGACAGGCCCCCCTCGGGCTCCTCCTCCTCCTTTCTCTAGCGCCGGGCACCCCCGAGCTCCATAGGGCTCGGCTCGGAGGTGCCGGAGGGCGGAATGGACGGACCCCCTCGGGACGTCCACGGGTGGCCAGCAGGGTGTCCAGACGGATGGACATATCGACCAACTGGTCGAAGGTGAGATGGGTATCCCTGCAGGCCAACTCACGTTGAACGTCCTCCCGTAGGCTACACCGAAAATGGTCGATGAGGGCCCGTTCATTCAACCCTGCGTCCGCCGCTAGAGTCCGAACTCTAGAGCAAACGCCTGTGCGCTCCTCCTCCCCTGTCTAAGGTGGACTAGACGCTCCCCGCCGCTTTGCCCTCAGGTGGATGGTCGAACACGGCCTTGAAGCGGCGGGAGAACTCGGCGTAGGAGATGGTGTTGGCGTCCATCTTCCTCCACTCGGCGTTAGCCCACTCCAACGCCTTGCCCGTAAGACAGGAGATGAGGGCGGAAACGCTCTCGTGTCCCGAGGGCACCGGGTGTACAGTGGCCAGGTAGAGCTCCACCTGCAGGAGGAACCCCTGACACCCGGCAGCTGTTCCGTCATACGCCCTCGGGAGCGAGAGCCGAATCCCCCTGGGTTCCGGACCTGGGACTGGTGGACCGGCCGATGGGGTTGGCAGGGTAGGTGGAGGTGTGGGTACCCGCTGGCCTCCCATCGGTGCAGGGTGTTGATGACGTCCTGTAGAGCGGTCCCCAGTTGTCGTATCTGGTCATCTTGGCCGCGAACATGCTCCTCGAGCGACTCAGGCGTAACTGCAGATCCTGCTGATTCCATTCTGGTGTGTGATTCTGTCAAGGGGTGCTGAAGGTGGGTGTGGTGCATGAATCAAGCGCAGGACGCAGAAGCTCAGTCCAAAAGACTTTAGTGCAATATTCACGTAGAAAATAAGCACAATAAGCCCGAAGGCGAAATAACGGCGCACACAGGCGTCAAACAAACGGTGCACTAACATGTGCGAAAAACCTCTCCAAAACACTGGAGGGAAGTACGTAGCTCCAACACAAAACAGAAGAGCAATCACACACAAAGACAAACACACACAACGAGAACTAAATAGGACACTAACGAGGACTAACAAGACACAGGTGTACAACATCAAGACAAAACCAAACGAACATGAAACATAGATCGGTGGCAGCTAGTACTCTGGAGACGACGACCGCCGAAGCCTGCCCGAACCAGGAGGAGGAGCAGCCTCGGCCGAAACCGTGACAGAGAGACAGACAGAGAATCAGTGAGAGAGACAGACAGAGAATCAGTGAGAGAAACAGACAGAGAGAATCAGTGAGAGAAACAGACAGAGAATCAGTGAGAGAAACAGACAGAGAGGATAAGTGTGAGACAGACAGAGAGGATCAGTGAGAGAAACAGACAGAGAGAATCAGTGAGAGAAACAGACAGAGAGGATCAGTGAGAGAAACAGACAGAGAATCAGTGAGAGAGACAGACAGAGAGAATCAGTGAGAGAAACAGACAGAGAGAATCAGTGAGAGAAACAGACAGAGATAATCAGTGAGAGAAACAGACAGAGAGAATCGGTGAGAGAAACAGACAGAGAATCAGTGAGAGAAACAGACAGAGAGAATCAGTGAGAGAAACAGACAGAGAGAATCAGTGAGAGAAACAGACAGAGAGGATCAGTGAGAGAAACAGACAGAGAATCAGTGAGAGAAACAGACAGAGATGATAAGTGAGAGACAGACAGAGGGGATCAGTGAGAGAGACAGACAGAGAGGATCAGTGAGAGACAGACAGAGAATCAGTGAGAGATACAGACAGAGAGGATCAGTGAGAGAGACAGACAGAGAATCAGTGAGAGAGAGAGACAGAGAATCAGTGAGAGAGACAGACAGAGATGATAAGTGTGAGACAGACAGAGGGGATCAGTGAGAGAAACAGACAGAGAATCAGTGAGAGAAACAGACAGAGGATCAGTGAGAGAAACAGACAGAGGGGATCAGTGAGAGAAACAGACAGAGAGAATCGGTGAGAGAAACAGACAGAGAATCAGTGAGAGAAACAGACAGAGAGAATCAGTGAGAGAAACAGACAGAGAGAATCAGTGAGAGAAACAGACAGAGAGGATCAGTGAGAGAAACAGACAGAGAATCAGTGAGAGAGACAGACAGAGAGAATCAGTGAGAGAAACAGACAGAGAGAATCAGTGAGAGAGACAGACAGAGATGATAAGTGAGAGACAGACAGAGGGGATCAGTGAGAGAGACAGACAGAGAGGATCAGTGAGAGACAGACAGAGAATCAGTGAGAGATACAGACAGAGAGGATCAGTGAGAGAGACAGACAGAGAATCAGTGAGAGAGACAGACAGAGAATCAGTGAGAGAGACAGACAGAGATGATAAGTGTGAGACAGACAGAGGGGATCAGTGAGAGAGACAGACAGAGAGGATCAGTGAGAGACAGACAGAGGGGATCAGTGAGAGAGACAGACAGAGAGGATCAGTGAGCGAGACAGACAGAGGGGATCAGTGAGAGAGACAGACAGAGAGGATCAGTGAGAAAGACAGACAGAGAGGATCAGTGAGAGAGACAGACAGAGAGGATCAGTGAGACAGACAGACAGAGAGGATCAGTGAGAGAGACAGACAGAGAGGATCAGTGAGAGACAGACAGAGAGGATCAGTGAGAGAGACAGACAGAGAGGATCAGTGAGAGAGACAGACAGAGAATCAGTGAGAGATACAGACAGAGAGGATCAGTGAGAGCGACAGACAGAGAATCAGTGAGAGAGGAGAATTGAGGATCCTTGAGAGGGGGGGACTGAGGATCAGTGAGAGAGGGGGATTGAGGATCATTGAGAGAGGGGGATTGAGGATCATTGAGAGAGACAGACAGAGAGGATCAGTGAGAGAGACAGACAGAGAATCAGTGAGAGAGGGGGATGGAGGATCATTGAGAGAGATGAAAGACGTTCCAAAGGTCTGCATTAGTGGCTTGTAGGCTATGTGTGGAAGCCAGGAGATGCTAAATGTGTTTATGTTAATTAACGGTCAATTACCGTGAGACCGACAGTTATTTGCTTGACAATCACCGGTTGACGACATTTCGTTAACGCCCCAGCCCTATGGTATGCCTAACTTGGTGTTTGAGGGTTTAACATTTTTTTTGAAAACGTTCTTGAGATGAAACTGTATGTGTGGACATAGGCAGACAGTGCAATTGGAGGATGCATTTTTATGCATAGGCCTGTTCTACAATGATATTCAATAGGCTACATCTGTCGGTACAACATTTATAGAGAAATTATCACCTAATAATAAAAAAGAAATTGCGCTCCCTCACCTAAACAAATAGCACTACGCCACTGGAATTATAGGAAAGATGATGACGGTTGAGAAGAAGAACGGCGCCGGAGGGGATGGCTGCTGTTTTACAGGGCTCCTAACCAATTGTGCTATTTTTCGTGTTTTTTTTTCGTGTTGTTTGTATCTTATCTTGTACATAATGTTTCTTCCACCGTCTCTTATGACCGAAAAGAGCTTCTGGATATCAGAACAACGATTACTCACCTCGAACCGGACCAAGTCTTTTTCTTCAATGAGTCTGAAGTGAAGGATTTACTGCTGCTACCGGACTAGGCCCAAATCCCCGTCATTCACATGAAGAGGAGACGGAGATACAGGGGACGCAGATCCGGGTGCCTTGTGAGAATTCGTCGGCGAGTGGGTAACCCACCTCTACCACTCGTCCTATTGGCCAACGTGCAATCACTGGAGAATTAACCGGATGAGCTCCGTTCGAGACTATCCTACCAATGGGACATTAAAAACTGTAATATCTTATGTTTCACTGAGTCGTGGCTGAACGACGACATGGATAATATACAGTTGGCAGGGGTTTCCGTGCATCGGCAAGACAGAACAGCTACCTCCGGTAAGACGAGGGGTGGTGGTCTGTGTCTATTTGTTACTAACAGCTGGTGCGCAAAATCTAATATCAAAGAGGTCTCTATGTTTTGCGCGCCTGAGGTAGAGTACCTCATGGTAAACTGTAGCTCACACTATTTACCAAGAGAGGTTTAATCTATATTTTTAGTAGCTGTCTATTTACCACCACAAACCGATGCTGGCATAAAGGCCACACTCAACGACCTGTGTAAGGCCATAAGCAAACAAGAAAATACTCACCCAGAGGCGGCGAACCTAATGGCCGGGGACTTTAATGCAGGAAAACTTAAATCTGTGCAACCAGAGGA
This sequence comes from Coregonus clupeaformis, assembly GCF_020615455.1. Taxonomy (NCBI): domain Eukaryota; kingdom Metazoa; phylum Chordata; class Actinopteri; order Salmoniformes; family Salmonidae; genus Coregonus; species Coregonus clupeaformis. The sequence goes on along the minus strand of NC_059198.1, from coordinate 37,223,464 downwards.
AAAAAACTCCAGACCACCTCTACTCCACACACAGAGACGTGTACAAAGCTCTCCCTCGCCCTCCATTTGGCAAATCTGACCATAATTCTATCCTCCTGAAGTACCAGTGACTCACTCAATACGGAAGTAGTCAGATGACGCAGATGCAAAGCTACAGGACTGTTTTGCTAGCACAGACTGGAATATGTTACGGGATTCATCCGATGGCATTGAGGAGTATACCACAGTCACCGGCTTCATCAATAAGTGCATCGATGACGTCATCCCCACAGTGACCGTACGTACATACCTCAACCAGAAGCCATGGATTACAGGCAACATCTGCACTGAGCTAAAGGGTAGAGCTGCCACTTTCAAGGGGCGGGACACTAACCCGGACACATAGAAATCCTGCTATGCCCTCCGACGAACCATCAAACAGGCAAAGCGTCAATACAGGACTAAGATTGAATCCTACTACACCAGCTTTGACGCTCGTCGGATGTGGCAGGGCTTGTAAACTATTACGGACTACAAAGGGAAGCCCAGCCGTAAGCTGCCCAGTGACACGAGCCTAACAGACGAGCTAAATGACTTCTATGCGCGCCTCGAGGCAAGAAACACTGAAGCATGCATGAGAGCACCAGCTGTTCCGGACGACTGTGTGATCACGCTCTCCGTAGCCGATGTGAGTAAGACCTTTAAACAGGTCAACATTCACAAGGCCGCAGGGCCAGACAGATTACCAGGACGTGTACTCAGAGCATGCGCTGACCAACTGGCAAGTGTCTTCACTGACATTTTCAACCTGTCCCTGACCGAGTCCGTAATACCTACATGTTTCAAGCAGACCACCATAGTCCCTGTGTCCAAGAACGCTAAGGTAACCTGCCTAAATGACTACCAACCCGTAGCACTCACGTCTGTAGCCATGAAGTGCTTTGAAAGGCTGGTCAAGGCTCACATCAACACCAACAGCCCAGAAACCTTAGACCCACTCCAATTCGCAAACCGCCCCAACAGATCCACGGATGACACAATCTCTATTGCACTCCACACTGCCCTTTCCCATCTGGACAAAAGAAACACCTACGTGAGAATGCTGTTCATTGACTACAGCTCAGCGTTCAGCACCATAGTGCCCTCAAAGCTCATCACTAAGCTAAGGACCCTAGGACTAAACACCTCCCTCTGCAACTGGATCATGGACTTCCTGATGGGCCGCCCCCAGGTGTTAGGCAACAACACATCTGCACGCTGATCCTCAACACGGGGGCCCTTCAATGGTGTGTGCTTAATTCCCTCCTGTACTCCCTGTTCACCTACGACTGCGTGGCTAAGCACGACACCACACCATTATTAAGTTTGCAGACGACACAATAGTGGTAGGCCTGATCACTGACAAACATGAGACAGCCTATAGGAAGGAGGTCAGAGACCTGGCAGTGTGGTGCCAGGACAACAACCTCTCCCTCAACGTGATCAAGATGAAGGAGCTGATTGGACTACAGAAAAACTCCCCCATTCACATCGATGGGGCTGTAGTGGAGCAGGTCGAGAGCTTCAAGTTCCTTGGTGTCCACATCACCAACAAACTATCATTTTTTAAAATTTTTTTATTTAACCTTTATTTAACCAGGAAGGGCTCATTGAGATTTAAAATCTCTTTTTCAAGAGCGTCCTGGCCAAGATAGGCAGCACCAAGTCATTACAAAAAATTACAGACAGACAACATGAAAAACTACAAGTAATCTAGTAAAAACCATTCATGAATTCACAAGAGTATAACAATATCAAAAACAGCAAATTAAAAACATTGACAGGTCAGGGAATCAGCCTCAAAATCATGGTCCAAACACACCAAGACAGTCGTGAAGAGGGCACGACAACGCCTATTCCCCCTCAGGAGACTGAAAAGGTTTGTCATGGGTCCTCAGTGTCACGCCCTGGCTCTGGGGACACTTGTATGTTGAGCCAGGGTGTGAGTTTCATTTGTATTCTATGTGTTCCATTTCTATGTTGGCCAGTGTGGTTCTCAATCAGAGGCAACGAGTGTCAGCTGTGGCTGGTTGTCTCTGATTGGGAACCACATTTAAACAGGCTGTTTTCCCACAGTAGTTGTGGGATCTTGTTTCTAGTTGGTTTGTGTTAGACCGTGAACTGTCACGTTATCGTTTTGTTGTTTTGGTCGTGTATCGCTAAATAAAGAGTATGTTTGCCTGCAACGCTGCGCCTTGGTCCTCCTCTCTTACCGACGATCGTGACAGAAGATCCCACCAGAACTGGACCAAGCAGCGGGTCCAGGAGCCATCGCCAGGGAAATCCCTAGCGGATATCCAGCGCCTCCTCGACTGGGTCAAGCCGGGTGAGGAAGAGAGGGGCTTGACGTGGAAGCAGAAGGGCGAAAGGCTGGCGAGAAGTATGGAGACCTGGTCCACGGGTAGGAGTGAAGCCCATAAAATGTTTAGGGGGGGCTAACGCCGTGGACGACGGGCCAGCAGGAGACCGCGACAGAGCGGCCCAGCGGGTTGGCAGAGGAGGCCGCCAGGTTACGGGGGCCACTGGTCGAAGAGGGGATGGAAGGTGTAGAGGCACGGCGAGAGGTACTGGGGTGTGTTACCAGTCCGGTCCGGCCCGTTCCAGATCCCTGCGTAGAGCCAGTGGTGTGTGTCCCCAGTACGGTCCGGCCTGTTCCTGCTCCCCGCACCAGGCCCATGGTGCGAGTCTCCAGCCCGGTCCGGCCCGTTCCTGCTCCCCGCACCAAGCCAATGGTGCGCATCGCCAGCCCGGCCCGTCCTGTTCCTGCTCCCCGCACCAGGCCAATGGTGCGCGTCGCCAGCTCGGCCCGGCCTGTTCCTGCTCCCCGCACCAGGCCCATGGTGCGAGTCTCCAGCCCGGTCCGGCCCGTTCCTGCTCCCCGCACCAAGCCAATGGTGCGCATCGCCAGCCCGGCCCGTCCTGTTCCTGCTCCCCGCACCAGGCCAATGGTGCGCGTCGCCAGCCCAGTCCGGCCTGTTCCTGCCACTCGCACCAAGCCAGGGGTGCGAGTCGTCAGCCCGGTCCAGCCCGTTCCTGCTCCACGCACCAAGCCAGGGGTGTGCGCATCGTCAGCCCGGTCCGGTCCGTTCCTGCTCCACGCACCAAGCCAGGGGTGCGCATCGTCAGCCCGGTCCGGCCCGCTCCTGCTTCCCCGCACCAAGCCAATGGTGCGCGTCGCCAGCCCGGTTCGGCCCGGCTCCTGCTCCTCACACCAAGCCAGTGGTGTGCGTCGCCAGTCCAGCACGGCCTGTGCCTGTTCTCCACACCAAGCCAGTGGTGGGCGTCGTCAGTCCGGCACGGCCCGTGCCTGTTCCACTGGTGCCTGGTCCGGCACCGGTCAGATGCGTGACGCCGAGCTAGAGCAATCCGCTCCATCAGTGTGCAGTCCAGCTCCGGCCAGCGGGGCCAGACCGGACCAGGGGTACTTTGGGGGGTTGGAGAGGGAGTGGGGATCAGGCCCGGAGCCGGATCCGCCGCCAAGGCGGAGTGCCCACCCGGTCCCTCCCCTGTGGTATTTAGTTGGCGCGGTCGGAGTCCTTTAGGGGGGGGTACTGTCACGCCCTGGCTCTGGGGACACTTGTATGTTGAGCCAGGGTGTGAGTTTCATTTGTATTCTATGTGTTCCATTTCTATGTTGGCAGTGTGGTTCTCAATCAGAGGCAACGAGTGTCAGCTGTGGCTGGTTGTCTCTGATTGGGAACCACATTTAAACAGGCTGTTTTCCCACAGTAGTTGTGGGATCTTGTTTCTAGTTGGTTTGTGTTAGACCGTGAACTGTCACGTTATCGTTTTGTTGTTTTGGTCGTGTATCGCTAAATAAAGAGTATGTTTGCCTGCAACGCTGCGCCTTGGTCCTCCTCTCTTACCGACGATCGTGACACTCAGATCCTCCAAAAGTTATACAGCTGTACCGTCAAGAGCATCCTGATTGGTTGCATCACTGCCTGATATGGCAACAGCTCGACATCTATCCGCAAGGCGCTACAGAGGGTAGTGCGTACGGCCCAGTACATCACTGGGGCCAAACTTCCTGCCATCCAGGGCCTCTATAACAGGCGGTGTCAGAGGAAGGCCCTAAAAATTGTCAAAGACTCCAGCCACCCTAGTCATAGACTGTTCTCTCTGCTACCGCACGGCAAGCGGTACCGGAGCGCCAAGTCTACATCCAAAAGGCTCCTTAACAGCTTCTACCCCCAAGCCATTAGACTGCTAAACAGTTAATCAAATAGCTACCTGGACTATTTGCATTGACCCCCCTCTTTTTTTGAAATCACTTTACCCCTATCTACATGTACATATTACCTCAATTACCTCGACTAACCTGTACTCGGTACCGGTACCCCCTGTAAATAGCCTCGTTATTGTTATTTATTGTCTTTTTTTTATTTATTTTTTTACTTTAGTTTATTTAGTTAATATTTTCTTCACTCTTATTTTTCTTCAAACTGCATTGTTGGTTTCACAGTAAGGTCTACACCTGTTGTATTCGGCGAATGTGATAAATACAATTAGAATTTGATTTGATTTGAGGAAGAAGAGGCAATATAATGATGGAGGGAGTGAATCAACAAAGAGAGGAAGAAAGAGAGAAAGGAGGTGAAAATGCTGACTGGTGCGTTGGTCGTCTGTGCGCCCCGGCCCATTACTGGGTTCCAAAGTGATGATAGTGCAGATCTGATCTAGACCAGGCAGGCAATCATTTAAAGTACCTCCTGGCCACACTGCTAATGTTATTATTAGGCCTCTTTAACTGGCTGTGTATTAATCACTGGTATTATGCACTGATGCGCGTTCACACACACACACGGCACAAACACACACAAACACACACACACACACACACACACACACACACACACACCACACACACACTCTTTATGAGGCTGACCTTTCTGGTTTTTATGAGTCTGTCTAAAATCTGGGCCAGATCCACCACTTTTCACCCACTTACCTGGCATGATAGAGGACAGCTTTATAATGCTGGAGATTGGGATGCATGCATGTGATTGTGTGTGTGTATAAGTGTCTATGTGTGTGTGTGTGTAAGTGTCTATGTGTGGGTATATAAGTGTCTAACTGGTCTAACTTGTGAAAGTGCGTTCTCTTTCGCTGATCCTCAACACTGGGGCCCCTCAAGCGTGCGTGCTCAGCCCCCTCCTGTACTCCCTGTTCACCCATGACTGCGTGGCCAAGCACGCCTCCAACTCAATCATCAAGTTTGCAGACGACACAACAGTAGTAGGCTTGATTACCAACAATGACGAGACTGCCTACAGGGAGGAGGTGAGGGCTCTGGGAGTGTGGTGCCAGGAAAATAACCTCTCACTCAACATCAACAAAACAAAGGAGATGATCGTGGACTTCAGGAAACAGCAGAGGGTGCACCCCCCTATTCACATCGACGGGACCACAATGGAGAAGGTAGAAAGCTTCAAGTTCCTTGGCGTACACATCACCGACAAACTGAAATGGTCCACCCACACAGACAGTGTGGTGAAGAAGGCGCAACTGAGCCTCTTCAACCTCTGGAGGCTGAAGAAATTCGGCTTAGCACCTAAAACCCTCACAAACTTTTACAGATGCACAATTGAGAGCATCCTGTTGGGCTGTATCACCGCCTGGTATGGCAACTGCACCGCCCACAACTGCAGGGCTCTCCAGAGGGTGATGCGGTCTGCCGAACGCATTACCGGGGGCAAACTACACGCCCTCCAAGACACATAGAACACCCGATGTCACAGGAAGGCCAAAAAGGACACAAACCACCCGAGCCACTGCCTGTTCACCCCGCTATCATCCTGAAGGCGAGGTCAGTACAGGTGCATCAAAGCTGGGACCGAGAGAATGAAAAACAGCTTCTATCTCAAGGCCATCAGACTGTTAAATAGCCATCACTAGCACATTAGAGGCTGCTGCTGCCTATATAAATCACTGGCCACTTTAAGAAATGGAACACTAGTCATTTAAATTTTTTTGACATATCTTGCACTACTCATCTCATATGTATATACTGCATTCTATTCTATAATATTCTACTGTATCTTAGTAAATGCCTCTCTGTCATTGCTTGTCCATATATGTATATATTCTTAAATCCCATTCCTTACTAGTTTTGTGTGTATTGGGTATATGTTGTGAAATTGTTAGATATTACTGCACTGTCGGAGCTAGAAGCACAAGCATTTCGCTACATAACATCTTCTAAACACGTGTATTTGACAAATAAGATTTGATTTGTCACATACAAATTGTCTCCTTGGCATATGACAGCAAAGGACAGGGTAGCCTAGCGCTGTGCATGCTCACTCCACTAGGGGTGTGGCAGCTTCTTGGGCGTTGTTCAGGGGGCAAGATGATTGGTGATATCTGTGCGGCAGCGAGTTGGGGTTCCCCACATGCCTTTGTGAGGTTTTATCGCTTGGACGTAACTGCTCACAGTGTGGCTCATAGTGTTCCTATGGCTAGGTACCAGAGTGAGTGTCAGGCAGCGTGCAGGTTGCGCATTTATCCGGGTTACCACAGTTCTCTTGTGGGATAGATCCTTGGGCTGCCATGGTTTCTTCGACGAGGCGGCTTGCGAATGTTCATAATCAAGTCGCAGCAGGTGCCCTGTTGTTTTGGACTTGCGGATCCTTGGACTAGGACTTGCAGTTCCAGACTCCTTGGGTCTCTGTTTGAGCCTTTTTGTAACCGGTAGGATCTATGGACTTGGGCCGCCATTGGTCAATGTTAGGCAGCATTTTGAGTTACCACAGTTCCCCTGTGGGTTTGAGGTTTGGGCTTCCTTGATGGGCGGCAACGTGCAGAGTGCACATTTATCAGGGTCACCACATTTCCCCTGTGGGTTTGAGGTTTGGGCTGCCGTGTCAGCGCGCAAGTACACCGTTTACAGGTTACTGCAGGTTTTCTGTGGGTTCATAGACTCTGGTTGATGCTACGCAGCGCGCCCGTGCGCTTTACCAAGTCACGACAGGTGTTCCGTTGTTTTGGACTTGCGGTTCCTTTTACGAGTTCTGATGTTTCAGGCTCGCAAGGTAAGTATTGTTCTTCGAACCGTGGGGTCTATGGACTTGGGCTGCAGTGGCGCAGTGGTCTAAGGCACTGCATTGTGCTAGCTGTGCCACTAGAGATCCTGGTTCGAATCCAGGCTCTGTCGTAGCCGGCCGTGACCCGGGAGACCCATGGGGCGGCGAACAATTGGCCCAGCGTCGTCCAGGGTAGGGGAGGGAATGGCCGGCAGGGATGTAGCTCAGTTGGTAGAGCATGGCGTTTGCAACGCCAGGGTTGTGGGTTCGATTCCCACAGGGGGACAGTATAAAAAAATAATGTATGCACTCACTAACTGTAAGTCGCTCTGGATAAGGGCGTCTGCTAAATGACTTAAATGTAAATGTGTCAGTGTGTCAGTGCTCACAGCCAAGTTGCAGCAGGTTCCCTATATGAGGCTCTGACAGTTCAGGCTTCTTTGGTAAGTATTAGTGAAGAATTTGGCTTCTGTAAGCCCCCGGTATTATAGCCAAGAAGGCGGGGCGTCCGAGGGCGGGCTCTGCATTCATTGGCCCATTGGGCGTGTTCTTCAGGTGAATATGATTGGTCGTTGACTACCCCATAGTATGTTATATCTCGTTCCCTCCTTCAGGGAACAGTAGTTATTTTCATAAGTGTACGTTTGTGGGTGTGTCAGTAAAGCTACAGTACTGCATGTGTGTGTGCTTGCTGCTTACTGTAAGTGTCACATCAGTTCTGAGTGTAAATACAGCCAGTAGATGTGTGTTTGTTCTGGAACTGGGCCTACAGTGTGATTAGTAGTCCTGCTATACTACTGTTAGCTGGAGGCACGTCCTGATTGACACAGGATATTGACCACTCTGGGAAAGTTTGACTGTAAATTCTACGGACCTGAGAGGATGGGAATGCGATGACCACATCGTTTTGGCGGGAAGTCAAGAGTCATTAGTTGAGTGGGGGTCGATGGGTTGTGTGTGTTAGGGTGGTGTACGACTGATAAGCTTGATGGAGGATGTTTGCATTCAATTAAGACAATGACCACTTCATAAGATGAACAGAGATTCACTGAGGTGTCATTCTCCTGATGTATACAATTCACTGATATGAACTGATTGATGGATTGATTGATTGATGAGTTGATTTGTTAAACGTTTGATTGACAGGTGGGTTGGTTGATTTGTTGGCTGGTTGATGGATGTATTGACTGGAGGAGGGGCTGATTGGGGTGTAGATACAGTAGTCTAGTGGATTTACTGATCTCTGATTGGTTGATGGATGGTTTGTCCGATAGATGGATGAAGGGTTGGAAGGAAAATATAAACAAAGCCACAGGAACAGTAGAGAAGAGGGAGAAACAGGATTTTGAAACAGTTGTGGAACCAGTGCTTGATGGCATTTGCTGTTTTACCGGCATAGTAATTTTGGCAACCTAGAACCAAAACATCTGACGTAAATTACTACAATTTATATTACGTAGTCTGTCCACGAGAGATGACAGATGCTTAAATCGGGTCATATTGCATATAACTGCCACAGATAGATTTGACAGAATTGTCCATTGGATAATGTATCCATCCATATGTAAAACCGTCTACTTACAATCAATAGATGGATAGATTATCTCCTTCAATAGATGGATAGATTATCTCCTTCAATAGATGGATAGATTATCTCCTTCAATAGATGGATAGATTATCTCCTTCAATAGATGGATAGATTATCTCCTTCAATAGATGGATAGATTATCTCCTTCAATAGATGGATAGATTATCTCCTTCAATAGATGGATAGATTATCTCCTTCTCCCCGCAGGTCAGACGGTGTGTCAGGGAGGGGCGGAGCATCCGTGCTATAAGATGGCCTACTTCCGGGATATGACCAGCCGCGTTGCATTCTGGGAGGCCAGAGAGGCATGTGAGATGGACGGAGGGTCCCTGCTGAGCATAGAGAACGCTGCCGAGCAGAGACACATAGAACACCTGCTACAGGTCAGTGTGTGTGTGTGTGTGTGTGTGTGTGTGTGTGTGTGTGTGTGTGTGTGTGTGTGTGTGTGTGTGTGTGTGTGTGTGTGTGTTTGTGTGTGTGTGTGTGTGTGTGTGTGTGTGTGTGACAGTACAAACAACACAAAAAACACCTCCTCAAAGTACTTCCTCTCTCGCCAGGGCCTTAACCTTAGCCCATGGCCCTTTTCCCCCGAGCATGTCCTCCCAGGACCACAATTGGCCCACCTGGGCCATCGCCAACCTCTCCAGCTCCTTACCCGGCGCTTCCTCCCATGTCCAGGCTGCCTGCTCCTGGACACGCTGCTTGGTCCTGGTATGGTGGGATCTTCTGTCACGATCGTTGAACGGAGTAGACCAAGACGCAGCGTTGGAGGCAAACATACTTTATTATCCAAAGTGCACAACACAAAACAACAAACGATATAACGTGACGTCCTAGGTTAAACAACCAACACGGAACAAACCAAAAGGAACAAGATCCCACAACTACTGTGGGAAAACAGCCTGTTTAAATGTGGTTCCCAATCAGAGACAACCAGCCACAGCTGACACTCGTTGCCTCTGATTGAGAACCACACTGGCCAACATAGAAATACAACAACTAGATAATTAACATAGAACACAAACACATAGAATCTACACACCCTGGCTCAACATATAGAGTTCCCAGAGCCAGGGTGTGACACTGATTTTTTACGTTTTCCCACTGACAAAGAAATGATCAGTCTATAATTTTAATGGTAGGTTTATTTGAACAGTGAGAGACAGAATAACAACAAAAAAATCCAGAAAAACGCATGTCAAAAATGTTATAAATTGATTTGCATTTTAATGAGGGAAATTAGTATTTGACCCCTCTCAATCAGAAAGATTTCTGGCTCCCAGGTGTCTTTTATACAGGTAACGAGCTGAGATTAGGAGCACACTCTTAAAGGGAGTGCTCCTAATCTCAGCTTGTTACCTGTATAAAAGACACCTGTCCACAGAAGCAATCAATCAATCAGATTCCAAACTCTCCACCATGGCCAAGACCAAAGAGCTCTCCAAGGATGTCAGGGACAAGATTGTAGACCTACACAAGGCAGGAATGGGCTACAAGACCATCGCCAAGCAGCTTGGTGAGAAGGTGACAACAGTTGGTGCGATTATTTGCAAATGGAAGAAACACAAAATAACTATCAATCTCCCTCGGCCTGGGGCTCCATGCAAGTCTCACCTCGTGGAATTGCAATGATCAAGAGAACGGTGAGGAATCAGCACCAGAACTACACGGGAGGTCTTGTCAATGATCTCAAGGCAGCTGGGACCATAGTCACCAAGAAAACAATTGGTAACACACTACGCCGTGAAAGACTGAAATCCTGCAGCGCCCGCAAGGTCCCCCTGCGCAAGAAAGCACATATACAGGCCGTCTGAAGTTTTCCAATGAACATCTGAATGATTCAGAGGAGAACTGGGTGAAAGTGTTGTGGTCAGATGAGACCAAAATCGAGCTCTTTGGCATCAACTCAACTCGCCGTGTTGGGAGGAGGAGGAATGCTGCTTATGACCCCAAGAACACCATCCCCACCATCAAACATGGAGGTCGAAACATTATGCTTTGGGGATGTTTTTCTGCTAAGGGGACAGGACAACTTCACCGCATCAAAGGGACGATGGACAGGGCCATGTACCCATGTACCTCAAGAAGAAGCACATTAAGGTCCTGGAGTGGCCTAGCCAGTCTCCAGACCTTTAGCCCATAGAAAATCTGTGGAGGGAGCTGAAGGTTCGAGTTGCCAAACGTCAGGCTCGAAACCTCAATGACTTGGAGAAGATCTGCAAAGAGGAGTGGGACAAAATCCCTCCTGAGATGTGTGCAAACCTGGTGGCCAACTACAAGAAACGTCTGACCTCTGTGATTGCCAACAAGGGTTTTGCCACCAAGTACTAAGTCATGTTTTGCAGAGGGGTCAAATACTTACTTCCCTCATTAAAATGCAAATCAATTTATAACATTTTTTACGTGCGTTTTTCTGGATTTTTTGTTGTTATTCTGTCTCTCACTGTTCAAATAAACCTACCATTAAAATTATAGACTGATCATGTCTTTGTCAGTGGGCAAACATACAAAATCAGCAGGGGATCAAATACTTTTTTCTCTCACTGTACAATATATATATTATTTGTTACAGGAGCTTCGGACCTCCTCAACAGGAGCAGGGACAGGAACAGGGGTTGGAGCGGGTACCGGTACCGGTAATGGAGGAATAGCAGACGGCGATTTCTGGATCGGGCTGACAAGGACAGATGGAGAGAACACACAGGAACAAGACGACTTCACCTCCTGTCCCGACCTCTACCGCTGGACCGATGGGAGTGTGTCACAGTTCAGGTGTGTGTGTGTGTGTGTATGTGTGTGTGTGTGTAAAAGGAACTGAGACTTTGACAAAGCCGTATGTTGCGTTAGGCATGCGTTTGTTAAGGTCTTTATGTGTGTGTGTTAGGAACTGGTATTTTGACGAGCCGTCGTGTGGAGGGGAGGCGTGTGCAGTGATGTACCATCAGCCTACAGCTCTCCATGGGCTGGGCGGGGCCTACATGTACCAGTGGAATGACGACAGGTGCAACATGAAGCACAACTTCATCTGCAAGTACGAACCAGGTACGACTACACAGCATCACACAGGTACGCCAACGTGACGGCAGATGAGTTGTGTGTGTCTTGTGGAGTGTTCTTTATGTCTGCCTCTAAGAGCTGTTTCTGTTGTTGTGTTTTACAACATTACACTAACAGAAATGCATATCAGTTTTGTTAAATCCTGTTTTTGTTTTTTTCTGATTCTGATCTTGATACAGAGAGCCATCTGGTGAAGGAGCAGGGGGACAGGCCTGGAGCTCATGACCCAGGTGAGGGAACACATAATGGGGCATAGCCCAGCTACAGCAGCCCCTCTACTGGAGGTCTGGCTTGGTTTGCTGTAGTATATCCCTGTTTGATCTAGTTTCTATGTTTATGTCTGTGTCTGCCTGCCTGTCTGCCTGTCTGTCTGTCTGTCTGTCTGCCTGTCTGCCTATCTGTCTCTCTGTCTGTTCCAGATGTGACGGTGGCGCAGACAAAAGAGGTCAAACAGCCTGGACCCAGTGAGGAGGATGACGCCCCACACGTAGTCATAGCCGGAACCTCAGGTGAGACAGGTGGAGGTGAGACAGGTAAATTGATGAAATAGCCTGTCTGTCTGAGGGGCCATCTCTGCTCTGCCCTCCTTCCTTTTGTTACCTAGCGACCCACTAGGTGTCATCCTCCGACAACCTTAGGCACCTCCTCACTCACAGTCACTCACATTGTGGACTTTCCAGAGTGTCCCCTCGTCCTTGGGCACCCCTGGCTTGTCGCCCACATACCCCGGATAGACTGGTCCACGGGGCGGCTCATCCTGAATGGAGGCTCTGCCCCATCATGTTCTGGTCTCCTCCGACCACTCATCAGCCCAAACCACCGTCCCAGACCACCTACCAGTCCTCACCTCTTCCCCAGGTCCCGCACTCCGAACCGCCTACCGCCCTAGCGACGGTTGCCACCGAGAGGACGGCGGCTACAGACTCCGTCACCGGCCCAGACCTGGCAGGCGTTCCCCGGGAGTATTGGGATCTGGGGGAGCTGTTTAGTAAGAGGCGGCCTAAGGGCCTACCTCCTCACAGGCCATATGACTGCGCTATCGATCTCCTGCCGGGCGTCATGCCCACACAAGGGCGATTGTTTTCCTTGTCCCGGCTGGAGATGCTCGTCGAGGGGCACATCTGTCCCTCTACCTCACCCGTGGGTGCGGGCTTCTTCTTCGTGGGGAAAAAAGTATGGTGGGCAGCGGCCGTGCATTGATTACCGCTATCCACTCCCCCTGATGACGACGGCATTCGGGAGGGGACGAGTGGCAGACAGCTTTTAACACACCCAGTGGGCATAACGAGTACCAAGGGGGTCGCAGTTCCGGAACGACCCACTAGGTGTCATCCTACGACAACCTTAGGCACCTCCTCACTCACAGTCTGGACTAATCAGTATCCTATTGGAGTCACCTGTGTCTACCTGTTCACCTGTGTATTTATACCCTCACTTCCCTGTGTTCCCTTGCTCAGTTTTCTCTGCTAGTTTCTCTATGTCCAGCAGTACTACTCGGTGTCTGATCGGAGACCTATGTACAGGTACTTGAGAAGTGTTCTACCTGTTTCGTTATTTGTTTCAGTTATAGGTAGTATTTCGTATTTTGGCTGTCAGCTGGTTTTTGGAGACTTATTTGCTCCGACTTTCTTTTATCGTGATAAGACCGTTATTTTATATTTTGGCTTCGGGACCAACAGTAAAGATCCTTGTTTCACCATCTCTGCCTACTGCCTACTGTATATCCTTCACCGCACCTGGGTCACACCTCACACCAACCCTTACATCCTTCTACAGGGATGTTGCTGGTCTATGTGATCATCCCCACCATCCCTCTGCTGCTGCTCATCCTGGTGGCTTCTGGGACTTGCTGTTTCCAGATGTTCAGCAAGAGGTGAGACAAGGCACACCACTGCAAACACAGAAATGACAACTCCCTACGTTACGACACAGCTGAACACACCAAGTCCCCATAGTTAAATTAGTACTTCATTACTGATACAAATTGAACTGAATTACCACACTGTGATTCTCATACAGCTAGGGCTGGCACATTACCATATAAACCATTTAACCAATGGTTATGGACGAAGACTGTCATGAAAATAAAATAACCATCATAAAATAACATCAAATTGATCATGAATACAGTGTAGACATTGTTCATGTTGTAAATGGCTATTGTAGCTGGAAACGGCTGATTTTTTTATGGAATATCTACATAGGCGTACAGAGGCCCATTATCAGCAACCATCAGTCCTGTGTTCCAATGGCACGTTGTGTTTGCTAATCCAAGTTTATCATTTTAAAAGGCTAATTGATCATTAGAAAACCCTTTTGCAATTATGTTAGCACAGCTGAAAACTGTTGTGCTGATTAAAGAAGCAATACAACTGGCCTTCTTGAGACTAGTTGAGTATCTGGAGTATCAGCAATTGTGGGTTCGATTACAGGCTCAAAATGGCCAGAAACAAAGAACTTTCTTCTGAAACTCATCAGTCTATTCTTGTTCTGAGAAATGAAGGCTATTCCATGCGAGAAATTGCCAAGAAACTGAAGATCTCGTACAACGCTGTGTACTACTCCCTTCACAGAACAGCGCAAACTGTCTCTAACCAGAATAGAAAGAGGAGTGGGAGGCCCCGGTGCATAACTGAGCAAGAGGACAAATACATTAGAGTGTCTAGTTTGAGAAACAGATGCCTCACAGGTCCTCAACTGGCAGCTTCATTAAATAGTACCCGCAAAACACCAGTCTCAACGTCAACAGTGAAGAGGCGACTCCGGGATGCTGACCTTCTAGGCAGAGTTGCAAAGAAAAAGCCATATCTCAGACTGGCCAATACAAAGAAAAGATTAAGATCGGTAAAAGAACACAGACACTGGACAGAGGAAGATTGGAAAAAAGTGTTATGGACAGACGAATCGAAGTTTGAGGTGTTCGGATCATAAAGAAGAACATTTGTGAGACGCAGACCAAATGAAAAGATGCTGGAGGAGTGCTTGATGCCATCTGTCAAGCATGGTGGAGGCAATGTGATGGTCTGGGGGTGCTTTGGTGGTGGTAAAGTAGGAGATTTGTACAGGGTAAACGGGATCTTGAAGAAGGAAGGCTATCACTTCATTTTGCAACGCCATGCCATACCCTGTGGACGACGCTTGATTGGAGCCAATTTCCTCCTACAACAGGACAATGACCCAAAGCACAGCTCCAAACTATGCAAAACTATTTAGGGAAGAAGCAGTCAGCTGGTATTCTGTCTATTATGGAGTGGCCAGCACAGTCACTGGATCTCAACCCTATTGAGCTGTTTTGGGAGCAGCTTGACCGTATGGTACGTAAAAAGTGCCCATCAAGCCAATCCAATTTGTGGGAGCTGCTTCAGGATGCATGGGGTGAAATCTCTTCAGATTACCTCAACAAATTGACAACTAGAATGCCAAAGGTCTGCAAGGCTGTAATTGCTGCAAATGGAGGATTCTTTGATGAAAGCAAAGTTTGAAGGACACAATTATTATTTCAATTAAAAATCATTATTTCTAACCTTGTCAATTACTACATTTCCTATTCATTTTGCTATATTTCCTATTCAAACTCATTTCATGTATGTTTTCATGGAAAACAAGGACATTTCTAAGTGACCCCAAACGTTTGAACGATACTGTATATATTTTTGGGAACTAACAGATGATTGAAGACGGGATGGCCAGGCATTCATGCGGTTGAGTCCGTTTCGGCCGTAACATGGAGTCTTAACAACGTGATGAAACTTGCTCTTTGCTGAAACAAGAGTCTTTGGTTGTCTAGGTAATGCCCCCAACAATGCAGCAGCAGCACACATAAAATAGATTGAATAGAACGGGCTTGGAACCTCTAACCCTGGCAATTTAACTGGTAAACTCATGGGTACACTCACAATGGCTGCCTGGTATTGTGATGCAATCATTTCCATGGTAATGTAGAATGTTCATTGATAAAATGATGTTAACTGATGTGGCTCATGCAATGGAATGTATTTTTTATCATGTCAGTTGAGTTGAATCAACAATCACAGCACATACAGTGGCTTGCGAAAGAATTCACCCCCCTTTGCACTTTTCCTATTCTGTTGCCTTACAACCTGGAATTAAAATAGATTTTTGGGGGGTTTGTATCATTTGATTTACACAACATGCCTACCACTTTGAAGATGCAAAATATTTTTTCATTGTGAAACAAACAAGAAATAAGACAAAAAAACAGAAAACTTGAGTGTGCATAACTATTCACCCCAGTCTATGACTAGGGTGGCTGGAGTCTTTGACAATTGTTAGGGCCTTCCTCTGACACCGCCTGGTATAAAGGTCCTGGATGGCAGGAAACTTGGCCCCAGTGATGTACTGGCCATACGCACTACCCTCTGTAGCGCTGTTATTAACCCTGTGGCTTTAAAAGTCTAGGGTGATGGTAAAGAGACCCGTAACATAACTCATGCAATTAGAATAGTGAAAAGGAACAGTGAGAACAAAATACACTGACAACCAATCCTATCGTCAAACACAAAACGTTTATTTTAAACACACGGTAAACGGTTTGGGTAAAAGGGGCTGAGCTGGACCCAAGGAACGAAATAATAAATTCAAAAACCCCTAAACTGATCCTGCCTGCCTCAAGAACCGCTAGCTTGCTACTAACTATACAAAAGTACAGTGGGCGGTCCACTCAGGTCTAACTAGTGTGATCACATAGACATCCGGAACAGCTGATGCTCTCATGCATGCTTCAGTGTTGCTTGCCTCGAAGCGAGCATAGAAGTGATTTAGCTCATCTGGTAGGCTTGTGTCACTGGGCAGCTCTCGGCGGTGCTTCCCTTTGTAGTCTGTAATAGTTTGCAAGCCCTGCCACATCCGACGAGCGTCGGAGCCGGTGTAGTACGATTCAATCTTAGCCCTGTATTGACTCTTTGCCTGTTGCATGGTTCGTCGGAGGGCATATTGGGATTTCTTATAAGCGTCCGGGTTAGAGTCCCGCTCCTTGAAAGCGGCAGCTCTACCCTTTAGCTCAGTGCGGATGTTGCCTGTAATCCATGGTTTCTGGTTGGGGTATTGTAATGATGTCATGTCATAGTATCGTGGAGAATAGGTTAGAGTTACTAGATATGTGGTTAGGAGACAGAAAGTCTACATTCCATTATGTCAAAGGAGATTACTGATGTTTAGGATAGCATGAGTGATGGGCAGGATAGTGACTTGGGGTAAAGAGTGATGAACATCAAAGACAGGGAGTGCCCATGGAGACTTGCCAGATGTATGCCAGGAAGAGGGTAATAGAGGGTATATAAGGTCGAGTGTTTTCTTTGTTCAAGTTGGTTCGTAACACCAAGGGGCAAAGCTCTGGTCATTGCTGTAACTAACCCGGTACCGATCATTAAACATTTGCATTAACTGTCTACAAAGTGTCTAAGTATATCCTTGCATCCTTGATTCTTTGATACCCGAGAAACTCATCATAACAGGTATATATGTATGGTCACTGTGGGGATGACGTCATTGATACACTTATTGATTAAGCCAGTCACTGATGTGGTGTACTCCTCAATGCCATCGGAAGTATCCCGGAAACATATTCCAGTCTGTGCTAGCAAAACAGTCCTGTAGCTTAGCATCTGCGTCATCTGACCTCTTCCTTATTAACCAAGTCACTTGTGCTTCCTGCTTTAGTTTTTGCTTATAAGCAAGAATCAGGAGGATATAATTATAGTCAGATTTGCCAAATGGAGGGCGAGGGAGAGCTTTGTACGCGTCTCTGTGTGTGGAGTAAAGGTGGTCTAGAGTTTTTTTTCCTCTGGTTGCACATTTAACATGCTGGTAGAAATGAGGTAGAACAGATTTAAGTTTGCCTGCATTTAAGTCCCCGGCCACTAGGAGCGCTGCCTCTGGATGAGCATTTTCCTGTTTGCTTATGGCCTTATACAGCTCATTGAGTGCAATCTTAGTGCCAGCATCAGTTTGTGGTGGCAAATAGACAGCTACGAAAAATATAGAAGAAAACTCTCTTGGTAAATAGTGTGGTCTACAGCTTATCATGAGATACTCTACCTCAGGCGAGCAAAACCTCGAGACTACCTTAGTATTAGATTTTATGCACCAGCTGTTGTTTACAAATATACACAGACCGCCACCCCTTGTCTTACCTGAGTCAGCCGTTCTATCCTGCCTCTGACTCCCCCGCCCGCCACTATAAAACTCTTCCTGGAACACTCCCAAAACCATCTGGGTAATTTGGATTGGCCCCTAACGCTTACAAGTCCCTCCTTTACAACCGGTGACACTTGTGTTTACGACACGACAAACACGATCTGAGGAAATAGGATCTATGAAGAGTTATGAGAGGCATGGAGCGAGTTTTATTACTGGGTATGGCTGGCACAGAAATGTTTGTGTAAGCAACAGATGTGTTTTACATCCATACACGTACTCATGCGCACACATCTACGCACGCACGCACGCACGCACACACACTCACACACAGTTTTAGTTTCACGATTCATCTGTAGTTCTGCTATTCTACTTTAGTTTGTCTTGCTATTATTTCTCTTAACCTTTTTTTTATTTACTAAAGTAAACCGGGGACCAAAACCAGCATTAACCAATCAACACTGTGGATCTCCAAGACCCCCAAGACGGACAGCATGGAAGTATGAACGGCAGGTGACATCACAAACAAGATCCTCAGAATGGACAGAACCAACAGAATGATAAAGCCTCTCCTCTGATACTATCCCCTGTTCCAAATACCTCTAACCATCCACCTCAACCAATGACCAGCTGTCGTCTTCTACATGTCCTTTGTCCAGTTTGTTCATGTCTCCTCCTCCTCTCCTCCTCTCCACCCCTCCTCCCCATCCACCACTCTACCCTTCCTCCCCTCTCCTATCCACCTCTCCTCCCCTCTCCTCCTCTCCACTTCTCCTCCCCATCCTCCTCTCCACCTCTCCTCTCTCTCCTCTCCACCTCTCCTCCCCTCCTCTCCACCTGTCTCCTCCTCTCCACCCTCCTCCCTCTCCTCCCTCCCCTCTCCTCACCTCTCCTCCCCTCTCCTCCTCCCCTCTCCTCCCCATCCACCACTCTACCCCTCCTCCCCTCCTCCTCTCCACCTCTCCTCCCCATCCTCCTCTCCACCCCTCCTCCCCTCCTCCTCCAAACCCCTGTCCTGTCCTCCTCTCCACCTCTCCTCCCTCTCCTCCTCTCCACCCCTCCTCTCCTCTCCAAACCCCCTGTCCTGTCCTCCTCTCCACCTCTCCTCCCCTCTCCTCCTCTCCACCTCTCCTCCCCTCTCCTCCTCTCCACCTCTCTCCCCTCTCCTCCTCTCCACCTCTCCTCCCCATCCTCCTCTCCACCCCTCCTCCCCTCTCCTCTCCAAACCCCTGTCCTGTCCTCCTCTCCACCCTCCTCCCCATCCTCCTCTCCACCTCTCCTCCCCATCCTCCTCTCCACCCCTCCTCCCCTCTCCTCTCCAAACCCCTGTCCTCTCCTCCTCTCCACCTCTCCTCCCCTCTCCTCTCCACCTCTCCTCCCCTCTCCTCCTCTCCACCTCTCCTCCCCCATCCTCCTCTCCACCCTCCTCCCTCTCCTCTCCAAACCCCCTGTCCTCTCCTCCTCTCCACCTCTCCTCCCCCTCCTCCTCTCCACCTCTCCTCCCCATCCTCCTCTCCACCTCTCCACCCTCCTCATCTCACCCTCCTCCCCATCCTCCTCTCCTCTCCTCCTCTCCCTCTCCTCCTCCTCTCCACTCCTCCCTCCCTCCCTCCCCTCTCCCCCCTCTCCTGTCCTCCTGTTAATGTGTTATAGCAAACAAAATAGCAAACAAAATGAAACTACGTAATGGATAATTTGGCAGTCCTGTACCTCTCTGATATCAAGGCAAACCTACAGTGGTGCCTTTTCCCCCTGCTGCTGTTGCCAGAGAGTTTTCGCTATGTTACCGATGTGTGAATGTGTGTGTGTGTGTGTGTGTGTGTGTGAGCGTGCTACTGTGTGTGTACACTAATTGCGTGTGTTACACTAATTGGTCCCAAACACAATAAAGTAATTAAGTATCAGTAATTAAGGGTGGTGCGAGGGGGGACCCTGATTAAACAAGGAATTTAACCATCCCCTGTGACCAGGAATAGGGTCAGAACCACTTAACACATCACACAGATTTACTCCTGAACAGCAGCACTAGTCCCACACAGGGAGGGGAAAGAGAGGGGGAAGAGAGGAGGGAGAGAGGAGGGAGAGGGTGATGAGAGAGTAGGGAGAGAGGAGGGAGAGGAGGGAGAGAGGAGGGAGAGAGGAGGGGGGAGGAAGGAGAGAGGAGGGAGAGAGGAGGGAGAGAGGGAGGAGAGAGGAAGGGGAGAGGGAGGAGAGAGGAAGGAGATAGGAGGGAGAGGGTGATGAGAGGAGGGAGAGAGGAGGGAGAGGGTGATCAGAAGATGTCCCAGGCAGGATCAATCAGACAGCTAACTGTTCCCCCACTAGGGAGTTATGTTCCAGGCAGGATCAATCAGTCAGCTAACTGTTCCTCCACTAGGGAGTTATGTCCCAGGCAGGATCAATCAGTCAGCTAACTGTTCCCCCACTAGGGAGTTATGTTCCAGGCAGGATCAATCAGTCAGCTAACTGTTCCCCCACTAGGGAGTTATGTTCCAGGCAGGATCAATCAGTCAGCTAACTGTTCCCCCACTAGGGAGTTATGTCCCAGGCGGGATCAATCAGTCTGCTTGGAGAGGTTGCTTCCAAGATGCGGACCAACGCCAGTGAACACTACAAAAGGGGCTTTTCCGAATCAAATTCAAAGCATGATGCCAGTGATTATCTCATGGATGACACAGTCAATATTTCTCCAATATATATATCACGCTACATACTACTATATGTGCAGTTTTGTGCATGTCACGTGGTCTACAATGTTATGTTTATATTCTGTGTAAGCATTGCCTAATGTGAATGAGATGATCAACCTGGCTAACATTGAAACATGCCACGTATCTTACTGTATCCTCAAACATGTCCTATGTTATTGTTTTTATATGATGGCATACATGAGCGTACTACTCGTGTTATCCTTTAATGGTAAACACACGTGTAGCACGCTCAACCATTGAAAGAGGGTGGACTAAGGGAATTGTGTATATTTCAGTGTGTATTGGATGGAGAGTGTTGTACACGAGGGTCTGGAGATTTTAGAAACACAAAGTTCTGCAGTATATATATATATATATATATATGAGACTAGGTTCTGGTAATGGTATGCTACGTACTGGAGCCTGTGTGTGAATGGGATGTAAAGAAGTGGTGTGTTTTGTACCCAGTGTTGTGATACAGTCACTGTCCAGCTAGCATGTGTTCCCACAGCCACAGCCAGAGATGAAAACAGATGAGTTTATAAAGAGCCATGCAGAAACTTAAAGAAATCTTTTTTCACCCATTCCTTGTTTTGTGAAGAGAGAATTCAATAAAGGGCTTTATGTGATTCAGTGACGTCTGTGTTTAATTGTGAATTTGCAATTCGGAGACATGACACACACACACACACACACACACACACACAGAAGAGTGTGTGGGTAACCCCTAGTCTGTAGTTCTTCGGTAAAGTGATTAGCCAGCCAATTAAACAAATCAGTCCTCCGCTTTAACAAGAGCACACAGAAACTTGGAGGTTGTGGTAATTATAAATAGATTAGAGTAATCACTGCATTTCGAAACACAGGGTAGTATTAAGGAAATACAACCTCAACACATTTGAGGCTCTTTAGAAACACACACACTTTGTATAAATAGTATAAACATTACTAACAAGCCTGATTGTAACTCTAACACTAGCAGTAACACAAACAGGGCTGGATGGAGAATCAGGGTCAATAAAATACCTCTTCATTCAGAACACATTATGCCTAACCGAGAGAGAGAGAGAGAGAGAGAGAGAGAGAGAGAGAGAGAGAGAGAGAGGGGGGGAAGAGAAAGAGAGAGGGAGAGAGAGAGAGGGAAGAGAAAGAGATAAAGAGAGAGGGAGAGAGAGAGAGAGAGAGAGAGAGAGCAGAGAAAGAGATAGAGAGAGATAAAGAGAGAGAGAGAGAGAGAGAGAGAGAGAGAGAGAGAGAGAGAGAGAGAGAGAGCAGAGAGAGAGATAGAGAGAGGGAGAGAGAGAGAGAGAGAGAGAGAGAGAGAGAGAGAGAGAGAGAGAGAAAGAGAGAGAGAGAAAGAGAGCGAGAGAGAGAGCGAGAGAGAGAGAGAGAGAGAGAGCAGAGAAAGAGATAGAGATAGAGATAGAGATAAAGAGAGAGAGAGAGAGAGAGAGAGAGAGAGAGAGAGAGAGAGAGAGAGAGAGAGAGAGAGAGAGAGAGAGAGAGAGAGAGAGAGAGAGAGAGAGAGAGAGAGAGAGAGAGAGAGAGAGAGAGAGAGAGAGAGAGAGAGAGAGAGAGAGCAGAGAAAGAGATGTATGACCATATTAGAGACACATATTTCCCTCAGATTACAGCGATCCACAAAGAATTCGAAAACAAACTCCCTTATCTACTTGGTGAAAAACCACAGTGTGCCATCACAGCTGCAAGATTTGTGACCTGTTGCCACAAGAAAAGGGCAACCAGTGAAGAACAAACACCATTGTAAATACAACCCATATTTATGTTTATTTATTTTCCCATTTGTA
Organism: Coregonus clupeaformis; assembly: GCF_020615455.1. Classification (NCBI taxonomy): domain Eukaryota; kingdom Metazoa; phylum Chordata; class Actinopteri; order Salmoniformes; family Salmonidae; genus Coregonus; species Coregonus clupeaformis. Next base: position 37,201,122 of record NC_059198.1, on the reverse strand, counting down.
CTTTAACTATTTGCACATTGTTACAACACTGTATATATACATAATATGACATTTGAAATGTCTTTATTCTTTTGAAACGTCTGAGTGTAATGTTTACTGTTAATATTTATTGTTGATTTCACTTTTGTTTACTATCTACTTCACTTGCTTTGGCAATGTTAACACACGTTTCCCATGCCAATAAAGCCCTTAATTTGAAATTGAATTGAATTGAGAGAGAGAGAGAGAAAGAGACAGACAGAGAGAGAGAGAGAGAGAGAGAGAGAGAGAGAGAGAGAGAGAGAGAGAGAGAGAGAGAGAGAGAGAGAGAGAGAGAGAGAGAGAATTCGAAAACAAACCCAATTTTGATCAACTCCCTTATCTACTTGGTGAAAAACCACAGTGTGCCATCACAGCTGCAAGATTTGTGACCTGTTGCCACAAGAAAAGGGCAACCAGTGAAGAACAAACACCATTGTAAATACAACCCATATTTATATTTATTTATTTTCCCATTTGTACTTTAACTATTTGCACATTGTTACAACACTGTATATATACATAATATGACATTTGAAATGTCTTTATTCTTTTGAAACGTCTGAGTGTAATGTTTACTGTTAATATTTATTGTTGATTTCACTTTTGTTTACTATCTACTTCACTTGCTTTGGCAATGTTAACACACGTTTCCCATGCCAATAAAGCCCTTAATTTGAAATTGAATTGAATTGAGAGAGAGAGAGAGAAAGAGAGAGAGAGAGAGAGAGAGAGAGAGAGAGAGAGAGAGAGAGAGAGAGAGAGAGAGAGAGAGAGAGAGAGAGAGAGAGAGAGAGAGAGAGAGAGAGAGAGAGAGAGAGAGTCTGTAGTCCAGGTCACAGATTTTCATGCAAATATTCTAAAATCTGCATAAAGAAAATATGTGCATTTTCCCACCACTGGTGTTTCCACCAAACTGAATCACTGCATGATGACGTAATGCACACAAAATGTACTTTTTCGCAGAAGTTTTCATGTACTGAATAAATATCTAATGTTCAACGTGTTTCCATCGTATTTTCAACTCTACAGATAGTTTTGTCACAAAAACTGTTGCGTTAAATAGCAAATGTGCCTTGTCTGGTTCTGGCACATGCGCTCTTGCCAACAACTTGCAGATACAGTGCGGGAAGTCTCTGTGGGTAGGTTAGTCTAAATGTCTAAATGATGAGATTATTATGGATAATATTTATATTTGTCAAACAGCAGTCAAGCATCAATCATCATGTCCCCAGAATATGATCCTCCACATTTATTGGAAAGGAGCATCAAACTCATAACTGTGCACTTTCACCACCCTGTGAAGTTCATCATAACTTATTTCATCTGTAGCCTAATAAACTGCATGGTTTTCTGAGTCGTAGTGGGAGAAACACACACATTGTCATCGAGTGACTCCAAGTTCACGTTGATATGATGGTTATTATATCAATATTTGCACATAAAGACGTTTCCACTGACATTTCTTCCATAATACATTTTATCGACACAAAAAGATCCCACCATGTCGAACGAACAAATTGATACCGAAACGTCCTGTTTCCATCACAGCTGATTGGCAGTGTAACTAGTAGTATAACTAGTAGTATAGCTAGTAGTATAACTAGTAGTATAGCTAGTAGTATAACTAATAGTATAACTAGTAGTATAACTAGTAGTTTAACTAGTAGTATAACTAATAGCATAACTAGTAGTATAACTAGAACTATAACTACTAGTATAACCAGTAGTATAACCAGGAGTATAACTAGTAGTATAAATACTAGTATAACTAGTAGTATAACTAGTAGTATAACCAGTAGTATAACCAGGAGTATAACTAGTAGTATACCTAGTAGTATAACTAATAGTATAACTAATAGTATAACTAGTAGTATAACCAGGAGTATAACCAGGAGTATAACCAGGAGTATAACCAGGAGTATAACTATGAGTAGAACTAGTAGTATAGCTAGTAGTATAACTAATAGTATAACTGATAGTATAACTAGTAGTTTAACTAGTAGTATAACTAATAGCATAACTAGTAGTATAACTAGAAGTATAACTACTAGTATAACCAGTAGTATAACCAAGAGTATAATTAGTAGTATAACTAGTAGTATAACTAATAGTATAACTTGTAGTATAACCAGTAGTATAACCAGGAGTATAACTAGTAGTATACCTAGTAGTATAACTAATAGTATAACTAGTAGTATAACTAATATTATAACTAGTAGTATAACCAGTAGTATAACCAGGAGTATAACCAGTAGTATAACTAGTAGTATAACTAATATTATAACTAGTAGTATAACCAGTAGTATAACCAGTAGTATAACTAGTAGTATAACTAATATTATAACTAGTAGTATAACCAGGAGTATAACCAGGAGTATAACCAGTAGTATAACCAGGAGTATAACCAGTAATAGAACTAGGAGTAGAACTAATAGTAGAACTAGTAGTAGAACTAGTAGTAGAACTAGTAGTATAACTAGTAGTATAACTAGTAGTAGAACTCTGTTTCCATGTGTTTCTTATAGAAGCTAAAGCAAGTCAGTGACGTTATTACTCCATCTAGTGGAGAGGAATGCACCTACAGCATTTAGACACAGAGACTGAATACACATTATATGTTATACCATACCATTACATGTGTTATACCATACCATTACATGTGTTATACCATACCATTACATGTGTTATACCATACCATTACATGTTATACCACATCTGCATGAGGAAGAGGAAGAAGTAAGACAGGACCGGAACTATCAGGATGAAGAGTGGGGAGATGTCGCCAATCAGCAGCACTGTCACGAACACTTACAGCCAACAGAAGAGCCAGGAGAGCAGGTGGACAGGGGACTAGCTCGTCAATCATGTACATCTCCTACAGAGAGAGAGAGAGAGAGAGAGAGAGAGAGAGAGAGAGAGAGAGAGAGAGAGAGAGAGAGAGAGAGAGAGAGAGAGAGAGAGAGAGAGAGAGAGAGAGAGAGAGAGAGAGAGAGAGAGAGAGAGAGAGAGAGAGAGAGAGATTTTAACCTATTTTCGATGCATTTTATTAAAAAAATGGGCCATAATGTCATTTCTTATAGATAAACCTATAACACAACATAGCTTTCTAGGGATTATAAATTACAACAGAACCTGTTTGGCTGAGGGACAGTTAGGTAGAGTCCTGAGAAGTGGGCGTGGTCTGGAAGAATCTGAGAGGAAGGAGGAGCCGAGTGGAGAGCAGTTCAGAGTGGAGGCTGGCAGACGGGTCTTCAGAGAACCACGAGTTACTGCTAATGCTATACAGCACATGGATAGAGCTTCAACACACACACACACACACACACACACACACACACCGAGAGACTGAGAGTCTTGAGTCTCATAGTTCTCTCCAGTCCTCCAGACCCTATGATTCCTTAGCTTCTCTGGTCCACACAGCTAACAGGCCGGCCTGACACACACACACACACACACACACACACACACACACACACACACAGAAATATCTCACACCCCTGAGGCAATACATATTAGAATTACCTTTGGGTAAGTTTCTAGAAATGTTGCACGCCTTTTTAAAATTCTTCCAGCTCTGTCAAGTTGGTTGTTGATCATTGCTTGACAGCCATTTTCAAGTCTTGCCATAGATTTTTAAGTCAATTTAAGTCAAAACTGTAACTAGGCCACTCAGGAACATTCAATGTCATCTTAATAAGCAACTCCAGTGTACACTGAGTATACAAAACATTAAGAACACCATCGGCCAGCATCCCTGTGGAACGCTTTTGACACCTTGTAGAGTCACTAAGGGCGCTTCTCATATCCCTGTATGATCCGGATCCTGGAGCTTTTAGTACCCTGATCTGCATGTGTGAAACACAAACGAACCCTCGCAGAAACGAATCCTGGACCTGTGTGAGTAGTGGGTCCAAGATCCTGGACCAGAGTACCAGGTATTGTGACGCGGCATTAGCTAGCTTGTGCATCTCGCAAATCGCATTCTGAAACGGTTGTTTTCAGTTCTTGTGAAAGCAAAGCGTATTTTGTAGAATTCTCATAAACGCTCCAGGAGCTCTATATACATATAGAGTTGAAGTCGGATGTTTACATACACTTAGTTTGGAGTCATTAAAACTCGTTTTTCAACCACTCCACAAATTTCTTGTTAACAGACTATACTTTTGGCAAGTCGGTTAGGACATCTACTTTGTGCATGACACAAGTAATTTTTCCAACAATTGTTTACAGACAGATTATTTCACTTATAATTCACTGTATCACAATTCCAGTGGGTCACTAAGTTGACTGTGCCTTTAAACAGCTTGGAAAATTCCAGAAAATGATGTCATGGCTTTAGAAGCTTCTGATAGGCTAATTGCCATCATTTGAGTCAATTGGAGGTGTACCTGTGGATGTATTTCAAGGACTACCTTCAAACTAAGTGCCTCTTTGCTTGACATCATGGGAAAATCAAAAGAAATCAGCCAAGACCTCAGAAAAAAAATTGTAGACCTCCACAAGTCTGATGAAACATAAATATAACTGTTTGGCCATAATTACCATCGTTATGTTTGGAGGAAAAAGGGGGTGGCTTGCAAGCCAAAGAACACCATCCCAACCGTGAAGCACAGAGGTGGCAGCATCATGCTGTGGGGGTGCTTTGCTTCAGGAGGGACTGGTGCACTTCACAAAATAGATGGCATCATGTGGAAGGAATATTATGTGGATATATTGAAGCAACATCTCAAGACATCAGTCAGGAAGTTAAAGCTTGGTCGCAAATAGGCCTTCCAAATGGACAATGACCCCAAGCATACTTCCAAAGTTGTGGCAAAATGGCTTAAGGACAACAAAGTCAAGGTATTGGAGTGGCCATCACAAAGCCCTGACCTCAATCCTATAGAATATTTGTGGGCAGAACTGAAAAAGTGTGTGCGAGCAAGGAGGCCTACAAACCTGACTCAGTTACACCAGCTCTGTCAGGAGGAATGGGACAAAATTCACCCAATTTATTGTGGGAAGCTTGTGGAAGGCTACCCGAAATGTTTGGCCCAAGTTAAACAATTTAAAGGCAATGCTACCAAATACTAATTGAGTGTATGTAAACTTCTGACCCACTGGGAATGTGATTAAAGAAATAAAAGCTGAAAGAAATCATTCTCTCTGCTATTATTCTGACATTTCACATTCTTAAAATAAAGTGGTGATCCTAACTGACCTAAAACAGGGAATTTTTACTAGGATTAAATGTCAGGAATTGTGAAAAACTGAGTTGAAATGTATTTGGCTAAGGTGTATGTAAACTTCCGATTTCAACTGTGTATATATATTGTGATGTCACGAGAGGCTGTGTCCTGGAGGGACGTTACATCCCCCTGAGGTGGCTGCAAACCCAGACAGCTATGGCTCCATCTGCTGGTATGGTCGGGAACTCCACCCCTCTATGGCCAATCTTCCCACGCAGCTGAAACAAATCAGGAGCTGATGAGCTGAAGGTTGGGGAAGGGAAGAGACACAGTCTCCAACCGGGGCTCTCTGGAGGACAAGAGTGCTGCACGTCCACTTCCATGAGGAATATAAGGATTTGGAGATACTTACCTTTGGGAAATGCTCACCTTTGGATATATGCACCTGTGGAAATACGGGAGAGACATTTGGAAGGACTTTTTGCTGGGTTGGCCACTAGCTGCAACGTGGACTACAGTAAGGCTGTGGAAAAGTTATCTGAGCGAGTGAGAATTATGATTTTGGATGTGGAAGAGACATCCCTGAACTGTTAACCCTTAAAAAGCCACAAGAGAACAGAATTTTGTTATATTTTCGTTAACTTCCCAAGACCTATAATAAAATCCTTGTGTTGTTTGAACCTTGTCTCCTTGCACTACTTGAGCAATCCCGCTGAAAGCTGTGTAGCCTCTCGTGACGTCACAGATGGTGGAGAACACGGGCACGCCTAGCGTTAATAGTGCATGTCAGAGGAGGATACCGAAGGTTTGATCACCCAGTTTTCCAAGTTGGCCGTAGGCTCCCCGCCGACTGAAATGGAGGACATATTGAAAGCCCTGGTTGCTGGCCAGCACGCCCAGATGCAAGCAAACGTGGCTCTCTTGGAGGAGCAAAAGAAAGCCAACCTTCTGAAGGCAGAGGAATTGCAGTTGCAGAGACAGAGGGTTGTCCAAAATACCCGCCCAATAAAGGCAAGTGACTTTATATCTAAGATGGGAGCTACCGATGACATTGAGGCATACCTGCATGCATTTGAGGCCACGGCCACTAGGGAAGCCTGGCCCAAGCAACAGTGGGTTGGTCTGTTAGCCCCCTTTCTAACCGGGGAATCGCTGAATGCTGTCCGGGACCTGGGCCCTGACCAGGTTACTGACTATGATGCCCTGAAGTCTGAGATCCTCAGCAGATATGGACTCACAAAGTTTGGTATGGCCCAGCGCTTTCACAGCTGGACCTTCCAACCAGACCAACCTCCTCGGCGCAGATGCATGAACTTGTCCGATCGCAAGGAAATGGCTGGATCCGCAGAGGAATACAGCAGCGGCGGTGGTGGAGGCCGTTGTGGTGGATCGTTACCTCACGCGCCCCTGCCTTATGAGGCAAAACGGGTCATCAGTCAACAGGCCTTGACCACGGCTGATCTGACCGTGGAAGCTGTGGAAAAGTACCAGGCCACAGCGGAGATGCTGAATGCTTCCCGAAAAGACCCCAGGAGTGCGGCCCCACCACAAATGGGAAGAACCCGTCCAAAGGACTCCCAAGGTCTCGAACCCAGCCACGTCAGGACTTATCCCGGCTCCAGGGGGAGCCAGAAACCAGGCGGGTCCAAGAAGAGTACACCAGGAGGGGGAAACTCGACAGTGTTACCGGTGTGGGGAGATGGGACATATCTCCTGGCAGTGTGGGAAACCAGCCGATGAACCTATGCCCACTGCGGAGTCCTCCAGCTCAGCACCCACACACCGCTTTGCCTCGCTCTTGGGAGTCGTAGATGGCGGCCCAGATCGACCCCCCACCTGCCCGGTAACTGTGAATCACCATGATGTGGAGGCCTTACTGGATTCTGGTAGCCGGGCCACCCTGGTGCGTAAGGATTTGGTGGGCCCAACGTGTCTGACCCCGGGAAAGTCCTCCCAGTTTCCTGTGTCCATGGGGACACCAGAGAATACCCCATTACTGAACTTGCAATGACCAGCACACGGGGAACCATACACACGACGGCGGGGTGGTTGATTCCCTCCCCGTCCCTGTCCTAATTGGACGAGACTGCCCAGCCTTTACCCACTCTGGAGAGTCTCAGAGAGGATAACCCGAGTACCCGAAACGGAGAGGCAAGACTCATCCTGGGAAGGCTCCGGTGCAATCCGCCGAGTTACTCACTCCCGCCCGGGCTCTGATAGGGATGGCAGGTGTCCAGACCGACACCGAGACTGGTCCGGATACGGGAGAAGAGAACGCAGCCCAGGAAAGTGCTCCGTTCTCCAGTGAAGAAGACGTCCCAGGCACCCAAGAGCTTCCCCCTCTCACAGGCCAGTATGGTACGGCTCAATTACAAGATCCTACTCTTGCAAATGCCTTAAGAAATGTGCAGGTATTAGAAGGGGTAGTGTTAGGTGATAAGACAAACCCTACTTACCCCCATTTCGCAGTAAACCGGGGGTTAGTATATCAGATAGTCAAGAAAAATGATGAAGTGCATGAACAGCTCCTCGTGCCACAGCCCTATCGGGCCACAGTACTCAACCTAGCACACACACACCCGCTAGGGGCCCACTTGGGGGTAGAGAAGACTAAGGAAAGAATCATGCAACGTTTCTTTTGGCCAGGAGTACACAAAGAGATAGAGAACTACTGCCGTAGTTGCCCTGAGTGTCAGCAGGTTGCGCCAAAGCCCACATATAGAAACCCGCTCATTCCCTTGCCCATTATCGAAACTCCTTTTGAGAGGATTGGATTAGACATAGTCGGGCCCTTACCGAAAAGTTCCAGGGGACATCAATACATTCTGGTCATTCTGGACTATGCATCCGGTACCCGGAGGCCATTCCGCTGAGGAAGGCTACATCCAGACAAATCGCCAAGGAGCTGTTCCGTCTCTCAACTAGTCTGGGAATCCCAAAAGAGATATTGACGGACCAAGGGACTCCATTCATGTCCAGGGTGATGAAAGAACTCTGTGCTTTACTGAAAATCAAACAGCTGAGAACCTCGGTCTACCACCCCCAGACAGATGGCCTAGTCGAACGTTTTAACAAAACACTAAAATCCATGCTGCGGAAAGCGGTAGGGGAAGATGGGCGCAACTGGGATCAGCTGTTACCATACATATTATTTGCGGTGAGAGAGGTACCTCAGTCTTCTACTGGGTTTTCACCCTTTGAGCTCTTGCTTTCCTACAGACCCAGAGGACTGCTCGACATCGCCAAGGAGGCCTGGGAGGAGCAGCCATGCCAACAGCGGACACTGATCGACCATGTCGGGGCTATGAGGGAGAGAATGAAGGCCATCTATCCCATGATGCGGGAACACCTGGAGGCCAGTCAGCGGCAACAGCAAGCCTCCTACAACAGATCTGCTCAACCCAGGAGTTTAAGCCGGGCGACAGAGTGCTGGTCCTGGTGCCAACCGTGGAGTGTAAATTCCTGGCAACCTGGCAAGGACCATATGAGGTCATTGAACGCATGGGAGAAGTAAACTACAAGGTGAGGCAACCAGATAAAAGAAAAACTGAGCAGATTTATCATGTTAACCTTTTAAAGAAGTGGCACGCCAGAGAGGCGCTGTTCAGCTGTCTACCCCCACAGAGACCAAGGAACCGGCGCGAGAGAGGTTCAGCTGGGTCCAAATCTGTCCCCACATCAACGACAGATGGCCCTGGAACTCGTGGAGCAGAACCAGGATGTCTTCTCCTCCCTTCCCGGTCACACAGAGGTGGTCCAACATGAGATCCGCACCATGCCTGGCCGAACGGTAAACCAGCGCCGTGCACCGCGTGCTGAGGCTCAGTAAAGTGGTTATACAGAAGGAGGTAAGGAAGATGCGGGAGTTGGGAGTAATCGAAGAGTCCCACAGTGCCTGGGCAAGTCCCACCGTACTAGTTCCCAAGCCAGACGGTTCAGTACGATTTTGTAATGACTATCGAAAGTTGAATGAAGTGTCTGAATTTGATGCATACCCAATGCCTCGTGTCGATGATTTAATAGACTCCTTGGGGCATGCTCGTTTCCTAACCACTCTTGATCTCACAAAGGCTACTGGCAGGTGCCCCTGACCCCGGCGTCTAAGGAGAAGACAGCCTTTGCCACCCCGGAGGGGCTCTACCAGTATACCCGACTTCCGTTTGGTCTCCACGGGGCACCTGCCACGTTCCAACGTCTGATGGATCGAGTCCTTGCGCCCCACAAGAGGCACGCAGCGGCTTATTTGGATGATGTTGTTATACAAAGTCCGGATTGGGCCAGCCACCTACCCCGGGTACAAGCGGTGCTGGATTCGCTCAGGGAAGCAGGGCTCACGGCAAACCCGAAGAAGTGCAAGCTGGCCTTCAGTGAGACAAACTACCTGGGGTACACCATTGGGCGGGGTTGGTCAAACCACAGGAAGCCAAACTGCGGGCCATACAGGACTGGCCGCAGCCCATCACCAAGAAGCAAGTAAGGTCATTTTTGGGCCTCGCTGGCTACTATAGACGCTTTATTGCAGATTTTGCTACCATAGCTGCACCGTTGACGGAGCTGACGACCAACGCCACTCACGAATGGTGAAGTGGAACCCTCGCGGTGGAGGCGGCTTCTCCTCAACCTGAAGCGAGCACTCTGCTCCAGTCCAATCCTGGTGGCACCAGACTTCAAGAAGGAATTCATTGTCCAAGCGGATGCTTCGGAGGTGGGTCTGGGTGCTGTCCTCACCCAGGCACATGACGGTGAAGAACATCCCATTCTCTACCCTAAGCAGAAAGTTACTTCCAAGAGAGAAGAACTATTCAACGGTGGAGAAAGAATGTCTGGCTGTAGTCTGGGCCCTGGAGTCCCTTCGGTTCTATCTCCTGGGCCGACGTTTCATGGTGGTATCTGATCACGCCCTCTGCAGTGGATGGCCAAGAACAAGGAATCAAACAGTAGAGTAACCAGATGGTTTTTGAGCTTGCAACCGTTTAACTTTTCTGTTGTCCACAGGGCTGGCAAGCACCACGGCAATGCGGACGCCCTCTCCCGGCGTGATGCCTTCTTCGCTGCCTTTACCCGACGAGGACGTCGGTCCCGAGGAGGGGATGTGTGATGTCACGAGAGGCTGTGTCCTGGAGGGACGTTACATCCCCCTGAGGTGGCTGCAAACCCAGACAGCTATGGCTCCATCTGCTGGTATGGTCGGGAACTCCACCCCTCTATGGCCAATCTTCCCACGCAGCTGAAACAAATCAGGAGCTGATGAGCTGAAGGTTGGGGAAGGGAAGAGACACAGTCTCCAACCGGGGCTCTCTGGAGGACAAGAGTGCTGCACGTCCACTTCCATGAGGAATATAAGGATTTGGAGATACTTACCTTTGGGAAATGCTCACCTTTGGATATATGCACCTGTGGAAATACGGGAGAGACATTTGGAAGGACTTTTTGCTGGGTTGGCCACTAGCTGCAACGTGGACTACAGTAAGGCTGTGGAAAAGTTATCTGAGCAAGTGAGAATTATGATTTTGGATGTGGAAGAGACATCCCTGAACTGTTAACCCTTAAAAAGCCACAAGAGAACAGAATTTTGTTATATTTTCGTTAACTTCCCAAGACCTATAATAAAATCCTTGTGTTGTTTGAACCTTGTCTCCTTGCACTACTTGAGCAATCCCGCTGAAAGCTGTGTAGCCTCTCGTGACGTCACAATATATATATACAGGGGTACCGGTACCATGTCAATGTGCAGGGTACAGGTTAGTCCAGGTAATTGAGGTAATATGTACATGTAGGTAGGGGTAAAGTGACTATGCAGAGGTAATAAACAGAGAGTAGCAGCAGTGTAAAAAAGGGGGTCAATGCATATAGTCTAGATAGCCATTTGATTAACTGTTTAGCAGTCTTATGGCTTGCGGGGAGAAGCTGTTAAGGAGCCTTTTGGACCTAGACTTGGCACTCCGGTACCGCTTGCCGTGCGGTAGCAGAGAGAACAGTCTATGACTAGGGCGGCTGGAGTCTATGTCAATTTTTAGGGCCTTCCTCTGACACCGCCTGGTATAGAGGTCCTGGATGGCAGGAAGCTTGGCCCCAGTGATGTACTGGGCCGTAGGCACTACCCTCTGTATCGGATGCCGAGCAGTTGCCATACCAAGCGGTGATGCAAACATAGGTTGTTGTCCTGCCACCACACTGCCAGGTCTCTGACCTCCTCCCTATAGGCTGTCTCATCGTTGTTGTTGATCAGGCCTACTACTGTTGCGTCGTCGACAAACTTAATGATGGTGTTGGAGTCGTGCGTGGCCACGCAGTTGTGGGTGAACAGGGAGTACATGAAGGGGACTAAACACGCACCCTTGAGGGGCCCCCGTGTTGAGGATCAGCGTGGCAGATGTGTTGTTGTCTACCCTTACCACCTGTGGGCGGCCCGTCAGGAAGTCCAGGATCCAGTTGCAGAGGGAGGTGTTTAGTCCCAGGGTCCTGAGCTTAGTGATGAGCTTTGAGGGCACTATGGTGTTGAACGCTGAGCTGTATTCAACGAACAGCATTCTGACGTAGGTGTTCCTTTTGTCCAGGTGGGAAAGGGCAGTGTGGAGTGCAATGAAGATTGCGTCCTCTGTGGATCTGTTGGGGCGGTTTGCAAATTGTAGTGGGTCTAGGGTTTCTGGGATGATGGTGTTGATGTGAGCCATGACCAGCCTTTCAATGCACTTCATGGCTACAGACATGAGTGCTACTAGGCGGTAATCACTTAGGCAGGTTAATTTGCCGTTCTTGGGCACAGGGACTATGGTGGTCTGCTTGAAACATGTAGCTATTACAGACTTGGTTAGGGAGAGGTTGGAAATGTCAGTGAACACACTTGCCAGGTGGTCAGCACATGCTCTGAGTACGCATCCTGGTAATATGTCTGGCCCTGCAGCCTTGTGAATGTTGACCTGTTTATAGGTCTTACTCACATCGGCTACGGAGAGCGTGATCACACAGTCATCCGGATCAGCTGGTGCTCTCATGCATGGTTTAGTGTTGCCTGCCTCGAAGCGAGCATAGAAGGCATTTAGCTCGTCTGGTAGGCTTGCGTCACTGGGCAGCTCGCGGCTGGTTTTCCCTTTGTAGTCCGTAATAGTTTGCAAGCCCTGCCACATCCGACGAGCGTCAGAGCCGGGGTAGAAGGATTTAATCTTAGTCCTGTATTGATGCTTTGCCTGTTTGATGGTTCGTCGGATGGCATAGCAGGATTTCTTATAAGCTTCCAGATTAGTGTCCCGCCCCTTGAAAGTGGCAGCTCTACCCTTTAGCTCAGTGTGGATGTTGCCTGTAATCCATGGCTTCTGGTTGGGGTATGTACGTATGGTCACTGAGGGGATGACATCATCGATGCACTTATTGATGAAGCCGGTGACTGATATGGTATACTCCTCAATGCCATCGGATGAGTCCCAGAACATATTTCAGTCTGTGCTAGCAAAACAGTCCTGTACCTTAGCATCTGCGTCATCAGACCACTTCTGTACTGTCCTTCTCAAACCGTCTTCCTCTATCTGTGTCAGTGGCTGATGTGGATGTGGTGTAGGAGTCAGGCACAGGACACAGAAGCTACTTCCAACAGACTTTACTGGAAGACACGACAATACAAAGAAAAGGGCCTCAACAAAACAAGGAGGCGAGCGATTACGCAACAGTGCGCAAAATACTCCAAATGCACAAAATACGCAAAAGTGCGTCAGTACTCTAAACACTATAGAGCAAAATACCAGCACCTACGGACAGGCGGAACAATTACACACAACTCACTACAAACAAAACGAGACACTTATAGGGAACATAATTAACACAAAAAGGAAACAGGTGTACAAGGAAGACAAAACCAAACAAACATCGATAACATTCAACGGTGGCAGCTAGTACTCCGGGGACAACGAACGCCGAAGCCTGCCCGAGCAAGGAGGAGGAGCAGCCTCGGCCGAAACCGTGACAGTACCCCCCCCTTGACGCGCGGCTCCAGCCGTGCGCCGACCCCGGCCTCGGGGACGACCAGGAGGACGCGGAGCAGGGCACGTGGGATAACCACGGTGGAACTCAGTCAGGAGAGATGGGTCTAAGATGTCCCTCCTCGGCACCCAGCACCGTTCCTCCGGGCCGTACCCTTCCCACTCCACTAGATATTGGAGACCCCCCATCCGGCGTCTCGAATCCAAGATTGACCGAACTGTGTACGCCGGAGCCCCCTCGATGTCCAATGGGGGCGGAGGAGTCTCTCTTATCTCACAGTCCTGGAGTGGACCAGCTACCACCGGCCTGAGAAGAGACACATGGAACGAGGGGTTAATGTGATAATCAATAGGCAGTTGTAACCTGTAACACACCTCGTTCAATCTCCTCAGGACTTTAAATACCCCACAAACCGCCGACCCAGCTTCCGGCAGGGCAGGCGGAGGGGCAGGTTTCGAGTCGAGAGCCAGACTCGATCTCCAGGTGCGTACACCGGACCCTCACTGCGGTGGAGATCGGCGCTCGCCTTTTGTCGACGGATGGCCCGCTGCAGATGGACGTGTGCAGCGTTCCACGTCTCTTCCGAGCGCCGCACCCACTCATCCACCGCAGGAGCCTCGATCTGGCTCTGATGCCAAGGTGCCAGAACCGGCTGATACCCTAACACACATTGGAAAGGGGTTAGGTTGGTGGAGGAGTGGCGGAGAGAGTTCTGTGCCATCTCTGCCCAGGGGATATACCTCGCCCACTCCTCCGGCCGGCCCTGGCAATAAGATCTCAGAAACCTACCCATATCCTGGTTCACTCTTTCTACCTGCCCATTGCTCTCTGGGTGGTACCCCGAGGTAAGGCTCACCGAGACCCCCAAGCGCTCCATGAACGCCCTCCAGACTCTGGAGGTGAACTGGGGACCTCGATCAGACACGATATCCTCGGGCAGGTTAATGCCATTAATGTCTCTGCTGGAATGTCTGTGTGAGAGGTTGGGGGTGGAGTTTACTGTCGGGATGTTTATAATGGGGTACAGGTATTCAAATAACGAAAAGGCCAAATGTGTGTTGTTGAATTTTCTGTTTGCTCAGGCAAAGTTGGCTATTTGGCTAACAAAGGTAGGAGGATAACAGACCTTTTACTATTATTTAATGGGACCGTCTCTGCGCGCTTTAGGGTGGAAATTGAGTTCTATAAAATTATAAAAAGTGTGGAGATGTTTCAGGAGATATGGTGTGTCGGGGGAGCTGTCTGTACAGTTGAATGCACCAATTTGTAAGTCGCTCTGGATAAGAGCGTCTGCTAAATGACTTAATTGTAAATGTAAATGTACAGCTGGGGAAGATGGAGAGAGCTAAATGGAGAGAGCAAGAGCGATAATGGAGCGAGGGAGAGATTGAGAGATGAAACTGGTTAAATGCAGCATGGAACCACCAAACCACCCAGAACCTGCCTAAACAACCCTGGACTGTAGTCACTCTAACTCTCTGAAGCAGAATGCAGTTGCCCCAGAAACTAATTTACGATCAGTTTTACAGTTTCCCCCTATTGGCTAAATGTTGGATTTAGGAGATGAGAAGCTGATCCTAGATCTGTGCCTAAGGGCAACTTCTATGAAGAGCTCCATGGTCTCTCTCACTGGCCTTGCCTTTGACTGAGAGTTTGTGCCAGACTTCACTCAACAATCTCCAGCCTAAATGTGTTTCCTAACCAAAACAACGAGTATAAACTTATCTGTATACTTGTCTGAATAAACGTATCTGTATAAACGTATCTGTATACTTGTCTGTATAAACGTATCTGTATACTTGTCTGTATAAACGTATCTGTATACTTGTCTGTATAAACTTATCTGTATACTTGTCTGTATCAATGTATCTGTATACTTGTCTGTATAAACGTATCTGTATACTTGTCTGTATAAACGTATCTGTATACTTGTCTGTATAAACTTATCTGTATACTTGTCTGTATAAACTTATCTGTATACTTGTCTGTATAAACGTATCTGTATACTTGTCTATATACACTTATCTGTATACTTGTCTGTATCAATGTATCTGTATACTTGTCTGTATAAACGTATCTGTATACTTGTCTGTATAAACGTATCTGTATACTTGTCTGTATAAACTTATCTGTATACTTGTCTGTATAAACTTATCTGTATACTTGTCTGTATAAACGTATCTGTATACTTGTCTATATACACTTATCTGTATACTTGTCTGTATGAACGTATCTGTATACTTGTCTGTATAAACGTATCTGTATACTTGTCTGTATCAATGTATCTGTATACTTGTCTGTATAAACGTATCTGTATACTTGTCTGTATAAACTTATCTGTATACTTGTCTGTATAAACTTATCTGTATACTTGTCTGTATAAACTTATCTGTATACTTGTCTGTATAAACGTATCTGTATACTTGTCTGTATCAATGTATCTGTATACTTGTCTGTATAAACGTATCTGTATACTTGTCTGTATAAACGTATCTGTATACTTGTCTGTATAAACGTATCTGTATACTTGTCTGTATAAACTTATCTTTTATACTTGTCTGTATAAACGTATCTGTATACTTGTCTGTATAAACGTATCTGTATACTTGTCTATATACACTTATCTGTATACTTGTCTGTATAAACGTATCTGTATACTTGTCTGTATAAACTTATCTGTATACTTGTCTGTATAAACTTATCTGTATACTTGTCGATATACACTTATCTGTATACTTGTCTGTATAAACTTATCTGTATACTTGTCTGTATAAACTTATCTGTATACTTGTCTGTATAAACGTATCTGTATACTTGTCTGTATCAATGTATCTGTATACTTGTCTGTATAAACATATCTGTATACTTGTCTGTATAAACGTATCTGTATACTTGTCTGTATAAACGTATCTGTATACTTGTCTGTATAAACTTATCTGTATACTTGTCTGTATAAACTTATCTGTATACTTGTCTGTATAAACGTATCTGTATACTTGTCTATATACACTATCTGTATACTTGTCTGTATCAATGTATCTGTATACTTGTCTGTATAAACGTATCTGTATACTTGTCTGTATAAACGTATCTGTATACTTGTCTGTATAAACTTATCTGTATACTTGTCTGTATAAACTTATCTGTATACTTGTCTGTATAAACGTATCTGTATACTTGTCTATATACACTTATCTGTATACTTGTCTGTATAAACGTATCTGTATACTTGTCTGTATAAACGTGTCTGTATACTTGTCTGTATCAATGTATCTGTATACTTGTCTGTATAAACGTATCTGTATACTTGTCTGTATAAACGTATCTGTATACTTGTCTGTATAAACGTATCTGTATACTTGTCTGTATCAATGTATCTGTATACTTGTCTGTATAAACGTATCTGTATACTTGTCTGTATAAACGTATCTGTATACTTGTCTGTATAAACGTATCTGTATACTTGTCTGTATAAACTTATCTTTTATACTTGTCTGTATAAACGTATCTGTATACTTGTCTGTATAAACGTATATGTATACTTGTCTATATACACTTATCTGTATACTTGTCTGTATCAATGTATCTGTATACTTGTCTGTATAAACTTATCTGTATACTTGTCTGTATAAACTTATCTGTATACTTGTCTATATACACTTATCTGTATACTTGTCTGTATAAACTTATCTGTATACTTGTCTGTATAAACTTATCTGTATACTTGTCTGTATAAACGTATCTGTATACTTGTCTGTATCAATGTATCTGTATACTTGTCTGTATAAACGTATCTGTATACTTGTCTGTATAAACGTATCTGTATACTTGTCTGTATAAACGTATCATAATACTTGTCTGTATAAACTTATCTGTATACTTGTCTGTATAAACTTATCTGTATACTTGTCTGTATAAACGTATCTGTATACTTGTCTATATACACTTATCTGTATACTTGTCTGTATCAACGTATCTGTATACTTGTCTGTATAAACGTATCTGTATACTTGTCTGTATAAACGTATCTGTATACTTGTCTGTATAAACTTATCTGTATACTTGTCTGTATAAACTTATCTGTATACTTGTCTGTATAAACTTATCTGTATACTTGTCTGTATAAACGTATCTGTATACTTGTCTATATACACTTATCTGTATACTTGTCTGTATAAACGTATCTGTATACTTGTCTGTATCAATGTATCTGTATACTTGTCTGTATAAACGTATCTGTATACTTGTCTGTATAAACTTATATGTATACTTGTCTGTATAAACTTATCTGTATACTTGTCTGTATAAACTTATCTGTATACTTGTCTGTATAAACGTATCTGTATACTTGTCTGTATCAATGTATCTGTATACTTGTCTGTATCAATGTATCTGTATACTTGTCTGTATAAACGTATCTGTATACTTGTCTGTATAAATCTTCCATCTGTATACTTGTCTGTATAAACTTATCTGTATACTTGTCTGTATAAACTTATCTGTATACTTGTCTGTATAAACGTATCTGTATACTTGTCTATATACACTTATCTGTATACTTGTCTGTATCAATGTATCTGTATACTTGTCTGTATAAACGTATCTGTATACTTGTCTGTATAAACGTATCTGTATACTTGTCTGTATAAACTTATCTGTATACTTGTCTGTATAAACTTATCTGTATACTTGTCTGTATAAACGTATCTGTATACTTGTCTATATACACTTATCTGTATACTTGTCTGTATAAACGTATCTGTATACTTGTCTGTATCAATGTATCTGTATACTTGTCTGTATAAACGTATCTGTATACTTGTCTGTATAAACTTATCTGTATACTTGTCTGTATAAACTTATCTGTATACTTGTCTGTATAAACTTATCTGTATACTTGTCTGTATAAACGTATCTGTATACTTGTCTGTATCAATGTATCTGTATACTTGTCTGTATAAACGTATCTGTATACTTGTCTGTATAAACGTATCTGTATACTTGTCTGTATAAACGTATCTGTATACTTGTCTGTATAAACTTATCTGTATACTTGTCTGTATAAACGTATATGTATACTTGTCTATATACACTTATCTGTATACTTGTCTGTATCAATGTATCTGTATACTTGTCTGTATAAACTTATCTGTATACTTGTCTGTATAAACTTATCTGTATACTTGTCGATATACACTTATCTGTATACTTGTCTGTATAAACTTATCTGTATACTTGTCTGTATAAACTTATCTGTATACTTGTCTGTATAAACTTAACTGTATACTTGTCTGTATAAACTTAACTGTATATTTGTCTGTATAAACTTATCTCTATACTTGTCTGTATAAACTTTACAAGGGCTTCTGATTCCAAGCGGAATCCCTGTCAAAACAGCTCCAGAGTGTAGTGCCCACCCTCCCTGCCCCTCCATGGAATCCCACCCTCCCTGCCCCTCCATGGAATCCCACCCTCCCTGCCCCTCCATGGAATCCCACCCTCCCTGCCCCTCCATGGAATCACTTGGGAATTGTGAAATTCATTCAGTTAAGAATGCTGCCCAACATTCCATGGCATCTCTCTACCTCCAGGGTCTGTGTTTGTCTATGATGATGTCTTTGTGAAAGCTCAGGTACACCTACATGGATATTTTGTAGGTGTAGGATACTTGGTGACATTGCCAAAATAAACCAAACAAAGCATGTAGAAATGTCCATCCAAGGTCATCCCGTGCTGAGGGAGCGGGCGGGACAGGGCTGGGCACGTGCTGGACTTTCCTGTTTACGTTGAGTCCTCCCTGTGTCAGATAACATGTTTAGTCATTTAGCAGACGCTCTTATCCAGAGCGACTTACAGTTAATGCATACATTATTTTTATTACCCCCTGTGGGAATCAAACCCACAACCCTGGCGTTACAAACGCCATGCTTTATCAACTGAGCTACATCCCTGCCGGCCATTCCCTCCCCTACCCTGGACGACGCTGGGCCAATTGCGCGCCACCCCATTGGTCTCCCGGTCACGGCCGGCTATGACAGAGCCTGGATTCGAACCAGGATCTCTAGTGGCACAGCTAGCACTGCGATGCAGTGCCTTAGACCACTGCACCACTCGGGAGATGATAACGTGCTCTGACCCCTAGCCTCTCCCGCCTCCACACAACCAGGAGCCCCAGGGTAGCTGGAGGTGTATGAGCAACTGAGGCTAGGATATCTAACCGGGTTAGGATAGATTAGGAACTATATTTTAATTATATTTTATTTCCCTCTGAAATAGACTAGTCACCGTGCAAGGAAATGCGTTCCTAAAGTAATTAGGTTAGCTAAACGTTTTTGCAGTCAGGGCATCCCTGAGGGAATTGATATAAATGAGATTAAAGCTACTGTAAGGCAACTTAGTCTCCCTCTCCCTCTCTCTCTCTCTCTCTCTCTCTCTCTCTCTCTCTCTCTCTCTCTCTCTGTCTCTCTCTCTCTCTCTCTCTCTCTCTCTCTCTCTCTCTCTCTCTCTCTCTGTCTCTCTCCTTCTCTCTCTCTCTCTCTCTCTCTCTCTCTCTCTCTCTCTCTCTCTCTCTCTCTCTCTCTCTATCTCTCTCTCTCTCTCTCTCTCTCTCTCTCTCTCCTTCTCTCTCTCTCTCTCTCTCTCTCTCTCAATTCAATTTCAATTTAAGGGCTTTTATTGGCATGGGAAACGTATGTTAACATTGCCAAAGCAAGTGAAGTAGATAGTAAACAAAAGTGAAATAAACATTAAATATTAACAGTAAACATTACACTCAGAAGTTTCAAAAGAATAAAGACATTTCAAATGTCATATTATGTATATATACAATGTTGTAACAATGTGCAAATAGTTAAAGTACAAATGGGAAAATAAATAAACATAAATATGGGTTGTATTTACAATGGTGTTTGTTCTTCTTCTGAGGAGGAGGATATTACCATTATTACTGTGAATTTGAGTGTCTGTCAGCACACATACGCACACAACTACACAACTACACAACTACACAACTACACAACTACACAAATACACAAATACACAAATACACAAATACACAAATACACAACTACACAACTACACGACTACACAACTACACAACTACACTAATACACAAATACACAACTACACAACTACACAAATACACAACTACACAACTACACAACTACACAACTACACAACTACACAAATACACAAATACACAACTACACAACTACACAAATACACAACTACACAACTACACAACTACACAACTACACAAATACACAACTACACAACTACACAAATACACAACTACACAACTACACAACTACACAAATACACAAATACACAACTACACAACTACACAAATACACAACTACACAACTACACAACTACACAAATACACAAATACACAACTACACAACTACACAACTACACAAATACACAAATACACAAATACACAACTACACAACTACACGACTACACAACTACACAACTACACTAATACACAAATGCACAACTACACAACTACACAACTACACAAATACACAAATACACAACTACACAACTACACAACTACACAAATACACAAATACACAACTACACAAATACACAACTACAAAAATACACAAATACACGCCCCTGTCTAATTCCCTTTCCCTTCTTCCTTACAGCTTTTGTGTATTCCTGTTGGCTTCACGTCGCCGCTGCCGGGGGCCGGCTTCAGTGTGATAGTGTGTGTGTTTGTGGGTTAGAGGATGGTGCAGCCAGTGGAGTGGAGTGCAGCTCCAATTTGGACCTTTTGCGTTGGAATCCTCTCTCATCATAACCGAGCTTCTCAGCCCTGTTTCAATGATGGTAAACATTTATATTCTATTATTGTGTTTCCTTTGGCTGATTATTAAGTTCTATAGCCTATGTTATTTCTAGCCTGCTAGGTTTTTCCTAATATGTTATTCTGTTACGTAAGGCTAAGGTTTTCTTTAACCGGTAATAGTCCGGTTCCGTTATTCTTTTAAAGGTTTACTTCCTGAGTGGGCTTTTTAGCAGCCTACTGACAGATTATAGCTCAGTAATCCGTGTTTAATTGCAGATGTTTTTAACACACACAAAGAACACTGTTGTTAGATTATATATTGCTGCGCACACCTGTCACCATCGTTACGCACACCTGTCACCATCGTTACGCGCACCTGTCACCATCGTTACGCACACCTGTCACCATCGTTACGCGCACCTGTCACCATCGTTACGCGCACCTGTCACCATCGTTACGCACACCTGTCACCATCGTTACGCGCACCTGTCACCATCGTTACGCACACCTGTCACCATCGTTACGCACACCTGTCACCATCGTTACGCACACCTGTCACCATCGTTACGCACACCTGTCACCATCGCTACGCACACCTGTCACCATCGTTACGCGCACCTGTCACCATCGTTACGCACACCTGTCACCATCGTTACGCACACCTGTCACCATCGTTACGCACACCTGTCACCATCGTTACGCACACCTGTCACCATCGTTACGCACACCTGTCACCATCGTTACGCACACCTGTCACCATCGTTACGCACACCTGTCACCATCGTTACGCGCACCTGTCACCATCGTACGCACACCTGTCACCATCGTTACGCGCACCTGTCACCATCGTTACGCACACCTGTCACCATCGTTACGCACACCTGTCACCATCGTTACGCACACCTGTCACCATCGTTACGCACACCTGTCACCATCGTTACGCACACCTGTCACCATCGTTACGCGCACCTGTCACCATCGTTACGCGACACCTGTCACCATCGTTACGCGCACCTGTCACCATCGTTACGCACACCTGTCACCATCGTTACGCACACCTGTCACCATCGTTACGCACACCTGTCACCATCGTTACGCACACCTGTCACCATCGTTACGCCGCACCTGTCACCATCGTTACGCCGCACCTGTCACCATCGTTACGCCGCACCTGTCACCATCGTTACGCACACCTGTCACCATCGTTCGCACACCTGTCACCATCGTTACGCACACCTGTCACCATCGTTACGCACACCCTGTCACCATCGTTACGCACACCTGTCACCATCGTTAAGCGCACCTGTCACCATCGTTACGCGCACCTGTCACCACCGTTACGCACACCTGTCACCATCGTTACGCACACCTGTCACCACCGTTACGCACACCTGTCACCATCGTTACGCACACCTGTCACCATCGTTACGCACACCTGTCACCATCGTTACGCGCACCTGTCACCATCGTTACGCGCACCTGTCACCACCGTTACGCACACCTGTCACCATCGTTACGCACACCTGTCACCATCGTTACGCACACCTGTCACCATCGTTACGCGCACCTGACACCATCGTTACGCGCACCTGTCACCAACGTTACGCACACCTGTCACCATCGTTACGCACACCTGTCACCATCGTTATGTGCACCTGTCACCATCGTTACGCACACCTGTCACCATCGTTACGCACACCTGTCACCATCGTTATGTGCACCTGTCACCATCGTTACGCACACCTGTCACCATCGTTACGCACACCTGTCACCATCGTTACGCACACCTGTCACCATCGTTACGCACACCTGTCACCATCGTTACGCGCACCTGTCACCATCGTTACGCACACCTGTCACCATCGTTACGCACACCTGTCACCATCGTTACGCCGCACCTGTCACCATCGTTACGCACACCTGTCACCATCGTTACGCACACCTGTCACCATCGTTACGCGCACATGTCACCATCGTTACGCACACCTGTCACCATCGTTACGCACACCTGCCACCATCGTTACGCACACCTGCCACCATCGTTACGCACACCTGTCACCATCGTTACGCACACCTGTCACCATCGTTACGCACACCTGTCACCATCGTTACGTGCACCTGTCACCATCGTTACGCACACCTGCCACCATCGTTACGCACACCTGTCACCATCGTTACGCACACCTGTCACCATCGTTACGCACACCTGTCAACATCGTTACGCGCACCTGTCACCATCGTTACGCACACCTGTCACCATCGTTACGCACACCTGTCACCATCGTTACGCACACCTGTCACCATCGTTACGCGCACCTGCCACCATCGTTACGCGCACCTGTCACCATCGTTATTCGCACCTGTCACCATCGTTATGCTCACCTGTCACCATCGTTACGCACACAGATCACCATCGTTACGCACTCCTGTCACCATCGTTACGCACACCTGTCACCATCGTTACGCACACCTGTCACCATCGTTACGCACACCTGTCACCATCATTACGCGCACCTGTCACCATCGTTACGCACACATGTCACCATCGTTACGTGCACCTGTCACCATCGTTACGCACACCTGTCACCATTGTTACGCGCACCTGCCACCATCGTTACGCGCACCTGCCACCATCGTTACGCGCACCTGTCACCATCGTTACGCACACCTGTCACCATCGTTACGCACACCTGTCACCATCGTTACGCGCACCTGCCACCATCGTTACGCACACCTGTCACCATCGTTACGCACACATGTCACCATCGTTACGCACACCTGTCACCATCGTTACGCACACATGTCACCATCGTTACGCACACCAGCGCTTCATTGGACTCACCTGGAATTCATGGCTGTTTAATGACCTCCCCTATATCTGTCTGTTCCTCAGTTTGATGCCGTCTCAGCATTGATGTTGTTTCGTTTCCCCATGTCCAGACTGTGACGACCCTCCCACTCTGTCTGCCGTATTCTCTCTTTGCTCTTGTTTCCTTATTAGGATGCCGGTGGGAGGAGTTGGGAGGGTCGTCAGCTACATGGGAAACACCTGGGCCGGGTGTGTCCCAGCATAACTTACACTACTGATTACTGATTACACACAGCATTGTTATTTGATTTAGTTTACTTTAGTTAATAAATATATACTTTGAGTATTCCTTGTCTCCACGTGTCTCCCTTTTGTTACGAACTTGAGCCGGTTCGTGACAAGTGGGGGTTCGTCCGGGATCTTGAACTGGTTGTGTTTGGGAGAACGTGGAGTTAATGTCCAATTCTGTAGGGTCTTTCTTTGTAAATTTTGTTAGTTTGTTTGAGTTTGATAGGCCCAGTATTGGTTGCCTTTGGGTTGTGTACTGCGTTGGAGAGAGTACATTGGTTAGTTTCCAGTCCCTGCCCAGCCTGGAAACTCTTGCTCTACTCGCTGTTGGGACATCGGTCGGAGGTGAGTACAATCGGCTGTGTACCTCAGTGGGAGATTGGGTAGGGTAGTGACAATTGCTACCCGGAGATATAGCTTTTCCCCTGATAGGCTTAGTGACGTGTTTTGTTTTGGGATACGTTGGGCATGGTTAAATGTTTGTTATTTTTGTGTGGTGTCTGTGGACTGAGCAGTTGTCTCGGGGGCACATCCGTGGCTTGGGGGAATCTACCAGCGTGCTGGGGGGTTTAATTCCTTGCCAGCGGGCTACAGTGCATAATTACCCACCGCGAATCTGCACGAAGACTAGGGTTGAGTTATTGTAGGTTTTGGGGAAGCTCCATATCCCATCTCTTTTCTGTGGTGCTCGGTGTGATTGTCATTTCTCTTGTGTCTGGTGTGCTCAGCAGAGGGGTTGAGCGAGATTATTATGATATATATATATATATATATATATTTTTTTTTTTCCTGATTATGGCGTCTAATGTAGACGAGTTCATTCGCTTTCCATCAGAAGAACTGTTAGAATTATGTACTAAAGAACAGCTGTTGAAGGTTGCTGAACACTACAAGGTTGAAATTAGTGATAAACGTCAAAAAAAATATATTAGGTTAATATTGAAGGCCAATTTGATGGAGAGTGGTATTCTGGATGTTACCACTGGGGCAGCCTCTGCTGAGGACACGTTGTCTCCCCGATATGTTACAATGACCGCTCCATCGGTTAGTCATAGTAGTCTTCTTTTTGAACAGCAGAAAGAACTGCTTCTGTTACAGCTAGGGCATGGACACGCTAAAATGGAGCATGATCGTGTAAAATATGAAAGGGAATTGGAATTTAAACAGGATATGGAGCGTGCTAAAATCAAGCTGCAACAAGAGCGACTAGAGTTGGTTAGGGAAGGAAAGCTCTCAGGGGAGAGTTTGCTCTGGGAAGGTGATCCAGAGTTACCTAGGGGTCGTTCCTCTTTTGGCCGTAATCCAGACACATTTGATATTGTTGGGAATTTACGGTTGTTGCCCCAGTTTAATGAAAAGGACCCGGAGACATTCTTTTCGTTATTTGAGCGTGTTGCTAACGCTAGGAGTTGGCCTGATTCTGATCGCACTTTGATGTTGCAGTGTGTGCTGACTGGTAAAGCGCAAGAAGCATATTTAGCTCTTAGTGTAGCCGACAGTGTCAGTTATGATAAGGTTAAAACAGCTGTGTTACAGAGTTACGAATTGGTCCCTGAGGCTTACCGCCAACGATTTAGAACTTTAAAAAGGGATGATCAGCAGACTCATGTTGAGTTTGCGCGAATATTATCTTCACAGTTTAATCGCTGGTGTTCCGCCTCTGCAGTTATGACTTTCCAAGGGCTGTGTGATCTGATTATGTTAGAACAATTTAAGGACACAATCCCTGATCGTATAGCGACGTACATTAACGAACGAAAAATAAAGACTGTCGCTGAAGCTGCGGTTTTGGCAGATGAATATGTGTTGACTCACAATTTTTTTGGGGCAGAACCCCGTATTCGGAGTGAGTGGGGGCGTTCGCAGAGATTTGGGCCTCGCTCGCCGAGATACTTCGGTTCCCGGGCAGAGTTTCATTCAACTGGGGTTGAGCCTGATACCCGTGGTAAAACTGACTTTGGTCAAGAGTGTCACTACTGTCAAGAATTAGGTCATTGGAAAAATGAATGTCCGATTCTTAGGTCTAGGGGTAAATTCAGTACAGGTGCTTATGGTAAATCGAGGCCTACAGCGTTAGCAGCGCCTGTTCCACATCAGTTCACTCCTGACGCATTGTCTCATGCCCAGAGCCATGTGAAAGGCTATATTGATCCCGACTATTTACCTTTCGTTACGGAGGGTTTTGTGTCTATGTTAGGAAGTAAGAACCTAGTGCCAGTAAAGATCCTAAGAGACACAGGTGCCTCTGAATAATTTGTGTTGGAATCTGTGTTACCCTTCTCTGCGGAGACTGATTCGGGGAATAGTGTTCTAATTAGGGGAATAGGTTTGAACACTCTTGTCAGTTCCATTGCATAAACTGATGTTGGATTGTGGACTGGTGAAAGGTGAGGTTGTTGTGGGGGTGCGTCCTTCATTGCCTATTGAGGGTATTGACATGATCCTTGGAAATAACTTGGCTGGGGAGCGTGTGTGGCCTATCGTGTTTCCATCTTTAGTGGTTTCCACTAAGCCTTCAATTGTAGGGATTCCTGATGAGAGTGCGCAGAATTTCCCAGAGGTGTTTTCTGCGTGTGCAGTGACGCGTTCTATGATCCCTGACGACTTGGTCACGGAACTGGCTAACGAGAATACCATAAAGAAGTCTGTTACTGTTTTCCCTGTTATCCCGTTATCTGTATCCCGCTCTGATTTAATCGAGGCGCAACGGACTGACCCTACATTAGAAGAGTTGCGGGACCAAATTGTGCCTGTGGAACAGTTGGGAGATGTCGCACAGGGCTATTTTCTCCAAGAGGAGGTCCTGATGAGAAAGTGGATGTCTCATGGTAGTTGTTTTCTGGGGGAGGCGATTAGTCAGGTCGTGGTACCAGTTAAGCTTCGTGAGTTGGTGCTGACAACTTCTCACAACGACGTTGCTGGGCATATGGGTGTGAGAAAAACCTACAATCGCATATTACAACATTTCTTTTGGCCAAGATTAAAGAGGGATGTTTCTGATTTCATCAAAACTTGTCACACCTGTCAATTAACTGGTAAATCTAATCAAGCTATTAAGCCGGTACCACTGTTCCCTATTCCTGTACTCAGTAAACCTTTTGAGTATCTGATTATTGACTGTGTTGGTCCTCTGCCTCGTTCTAGAAAGGGTAGTAATTATTTGTTGACTGTGATGTGTCAGACCACTAGGTTTCCTGCTGCCTATCCTCTCCGGTCTATCACGACTAAGTCTGTGTTAAAAGCTTTGACTCAGTTTTTCTCACTGTTTGGAATCCCTAAGGTCATTCAAAGTGATCAAGGATCTAATTTCACCTCTAATCTCTTTGGACAGGTTCTCCAACAACTCCATATTAAACACAACTTGTCTAGCGCTTATCATGCCCAAAGTCAAGGAGCACTGGAACGTTTCCATCAAACACTTAAGTCTTTGTTGAGAGCTTATTGTACTGAGATGGATAAGGATTGGGAAGCCTTGGTTACTGTTAGCTGCTAGGGAGGTTTCACAGGAGAGCACAGGTTTTAGCCCAAATGACCTAGTGTTTGGACATAGGGTGCGTGGGCTTTTATCTGTTCTCCAGGATGACTGGAAGTCTCCCGAGCCTCCTCAGTCCCTGTTATCATATGTGAATTATCTAGTTGCCACTCCAGAACGGAGGAAAGCACACCAACTGTGCCATGTAAATTTGTTAAAAACCTATTATGCACGTTCCTCTGAGACTGAACATGGGGGGTCTACAGAGGACGGTAAGGCTGTTCTTTTGGCTGATACTGTTTATTCCCTGGGTTCTGGTCATGCTAGGTCTGTGCAGGAGCAGGAAGATGTTTCTGGACCCGACGATTGCATACTGCAGGGTAGATTGAAAAATTCCGAGACACTGGAGATTTTAGATAGCCTTCTTACTCATCTACCTGTTGATGGGCGGAAAGAGATGGTTGGTTTGATTCTGAGATTTCCAGGGTTGTTTTCTGATACACCAACACGTACAAACTTAATAGAACATGATATTGACATTGGAGATGCTGACCCCATTCATCAACGGTTCTATAGAGTTTCTTCAGAGAAACTGCGTTGTCTGGATGCTGAGGTCAGGTACATGCTGGAGAGTAAAATAGCAGAGCCTTCTTTCTCCAGTTGGGCTTCTCCCTGTATCTTGGTCAGTAAATCGGATGGAACAAACAGATTTTGTACGGACTACCGTAAGGTAAACGATGTCACTAAGCCGGATTCATTTCCTCTTCCTCGGATGGAGGACTGCGTTGATCAAGTCGGCGCAGCTAAGTTTGTGAGCAAATTTGACCTGTTAAAGGGCTATTGGCAGGTGCCACTGACGAGTAGGGCACGTGAAATCTCTGCCTTTATTACACCTTTTGGTCTGTACTCGTATTCGGTTATGAATTTCGGACTGCGTAATGCGCCTGCCACTTTTCAGCGACTTATGAACAGGGTTGTCTCTGGTCTGGCCGGGTGCGCTGTTTATCTGGACGATGTAGTGATATATGCAGATACTTGGGAGGAACATCTGTCCCGTATTCAAGCCTTGTTCGGACGTCTGGCTGCGGGTCGCCTCACGATAAATTTGGCTAAATGTGAGTTTGCTCAGGCGACTGTTACATACCTTGGAAAGGTGGTTGGGCAGGGTGAAGTGCGTCCTGTTCAGGCTAAAGTGGTAGCTATTGATGCTTTTCCACTACCAACTACTAAAAAGGAACTGATGCGTTTCTTGGGAATGATTGGGTATTATCATGGTTTTTGTAGGAACTTCTCTACTATGGTCGCTCCCTTGACAGATTTGCTGAAAGCTAAGGCTGTGTACGTATGGTCTGCTCATTGTCAACAGGCTTTCGAAGATGCAAAGAGGTTGCTTACCTCAACTCCGGTACTGGCTGCTCCTCGTGTGGATTTGTCATTTACCTTGCAGGTGGATGCTAGTCATGTGGGTGCGGGTGCAGTTTTGCTGCAAGCAGATGTGGCTGGGGTTGAGAGGCCTGTTAGTTTCTTTTCCAAAAAGTTTAACCATTATCAGTTGAACTATTCGGTCATTGAAAAAGAAGCATTAGCACTCATATGGGCGCTACAACACTTTGAAGTGTATGTCGGGTCGGGTGTAGTATCTATTGTGGTCTACACCGACCATAACCCTCTAACCTTTTTGAGGTCCATGAGGTGTCCTAATCAGAGGATAATGAGATGGTGTTTATTTTTACAATCCTTCCATCTAGATGTGCGGCACATCCGGGGGACTGATAACGTGATTGCTGATGCGCTCTCTCGTGCGCCCTGTTCATGAATATTGATGTGACCGACCATTGTTTGATTTTGTCATGTTCTATCTTTCCTGTTTGTCCCCTCCTAGTCTTGTGTACTTCTTTCCTCTTAAAGGTTGCTTCCTGTGTAAAGGTTGCTGAGGTCTGGAGAGGAGGATGATGGGTGGGGCAAGTGGAGGTGTGAACATGTACAATTTGTCGGTTTGGGACGCAGGGGCTGGTACGTTGGTCCGGGGTCCTTGTTGGTCCCCCGGTCTTATGTGGGGGGGTTGTGACGACCCTCCCACTCTGTCTGCCGTATTCTCTCTTTGCTCTTGTTTCCTTATTAGGATGCCGGTGGGCGGAGTTGGGAGGGTCGTCAGCTACATGGGAAACACCTGGGCCGGGTGTGTCCCAGCATAAATGGACCTCTTCCACATTCATTGAGGAGACTCTCTCCAGGCAGAAACTTTGACTTTGGTTGTGGTATTTTTGTGGCCTTTTTGGTTGTTGCTTTGGCACCTCTCAACACTTTTCCATATTACATTTATGCATGCAAACACTCACTTACACTACTGATTACTGATTACACACACCATTGTTATTTGATTTAGTTTACTTTAGTTAATAAATATATACTTTGAGTATTCCTTGTCTCCACGTGTCTCCCTTTTGTTACGAACTTGAGCCGGTTCGTGACAAGACGCTGTCCGTGTTTTGTTTCATGTCTGTATATATTAAATGTTCACTCCCTGTACCTGCTTCTCGTCTCCTAGCGTCTGTCCTCACAAGTATACAGAATATGGTCACGTGACTGATCCCAGATCTGTATACTCTACAGTAGAACAACGCTTCCCAGGTATTCTGATAGTATCTGTGACGTGCAGAAGATAAAGCTCCCTCTCAACTGACACAGTACTAATTTGGTGTGTGTGTGTGTGTGTGTGTGTGTGTCTGTGTGTGGGTGTGTGTGTGTGTCTGTGTGTGTCTGTGTGTGTGTGTGTGTGTGTGTGTGTGTGTGTGTGTGTGTGTGGGTGTGTGTGTGTGTGTGTCTGTGTGTCTGTGTGTGTGTGTGTGTCTGTGTGTGTGTCTGTGTGTGTGTGTGTCTGTGTGTCTGTGTGTCTGTGTGTCTGTCTGTGTGTGTGTGTGTCTGTCTGTGTGTGTGTCTGTGTGTGTGTCTGTGTGTGTGTGTGTGTGTGTGTGTGTGTCTGTGTGTGTGTGTCTGTGTGTTTGTGTTTGTGTGTGTGTGTGTGTGTCACCCAGAGGGGACGAGGCAGAAGGAGGGACACAATAAGAGCTTTGTCAGGTGGGAGGATGGAATGGAGAGAGAGAGAGAGAGAGAGAGAGAGAGAGAGAGAGAGAGAGAGAGAGAGAGAGAGAGAGAGAGAGAGAGAGAGAGAGAGAGAGAGAGAGAGAGAGAGAAAAAAAAGAAGAGAGAGAGAGAGAGAGAGAGAGAGAGAGAGAGAGAGAGAGAGCGCCAAACTTAAGGAAAGCTTTGACTATGTACAGACTCAGTGAGCATAGCCTTGCTTTTGAGAAAGGCCGCCGTAGGCAGACCTGGCTCTCAAGAGAAGACAGGCTATGTGCACACTGCCCACAAAACGAGGTGGAAACTGAGCTGCACTTCCTAACCTCCTGCCAAATGTATGACCATATTAGAGACACATATTTCCCTCAGATTACAGCGATCCACAAAGAATTAGAAAACAAACCCAATTTTGATAAACTCCCTTATCTACTGGGTGAAAAACCAGTGTGCCATCACAGCTGCAATCAATCAATCAATCAATTTTATTTTATATAGCCCTTCTTACATCAGCTAATATCTCGAAGTGCTGTACAGAAACCCAGCCTAAAATCCCAAACAGCTAGTAATGCAGGTGTAGAAGCACGGTGGCTAGGAAAAACTCCCTAGAAAGGCCAAAACCTAGGAAGAAACCTAGAGAGGAACCAGGCTATGAGGGGTGGCCAGTCCTCTTCTGGCTGTGCCGGGTGGAGATTATAACAGAACCATGCCAAGATGTTCAAAAATGTTCATAAGTGACAAGCATGGTCAAATAATAATCAGGAATAAATCTCAGTTGGCTTTTCATAGCCGATCATTAAGAGTTGAAAACAGCAGGTCTGGGACAGGTAGGGGTTCCATAACCGCAGGCAGAACAGTTGAAACTGGAATAGCAGCAAGGCCAGGCGGACTGGGGACAGCAAGGAGTCACCACGGCCGGTAGTCCCGACGTATGGTCCTAGGGCTCAGGTCTCTCAGTTGGCTTTTCATAGCCGATCATTAAGAGTTGAAAACAGCAGGTCTGGGACAGGTAGGGGTTTCGTAACCGCAGGCAGAACAGTTGAAACTGGAATAGCAGCAAGGCCAGGCGGACTGGGGACAGCAAGGTGTCAGCATGCCCGGTAGTCCTGACGTATGGTCCTAGGGCTCAGGTTCTCAGAGAGAAAGAGAGAACGAGAGAATTAGAGAGAGCATACTTAAATTAACACAGGACACTGGATAAGACAGGAGAAGTACTCCAGGTATAACCAACTAACCCCAGCCCCCCGACACATAAACTACTGCAGCATAAATACTGGAGGCTGAGACAGGAGCGGTCCGGAGACACTGTGGCCCCATCCGAAGAAACCCCCGGACAGGGCCAAACAGGAAGGATATAACCCCACCCACTCTGCCAAAGCACAGCCCCCGCACCACCAGAGGGATATCCTCAACCACCAACTTACAATCCTGAGACAAGGCCGAGTATAGCCCACAGAGGTCTCCACCACAGCACAAACCAAGGGGGGCGCCAACCCCAGACAGGAAGATCACGTCAGTAACTCAACCCACTCAAGTGACGCACCCCTCCTAGGGACGGCATGAAAGAGCACCAGCAAGCCAGTGTCTCAGCCCCTGTAACAGGGTTAGAGGCAGAGAACCCCAGTGGAGAGAGGGGAACCGGCCTGGCAGAGACAGCAAGGGCTGTTCGTTGCTCCAGAGCCTTTCCGTTCACCTTCACACTCCTGGGCCAGACTACACTCAATCATATGACCTACTGAAGAGATAAGTCTTCAGTAAAGACTTAAAGGTTGAGACCGAGTCTGCGTCTCTCACATGGGTAGGCAAACTGTTCCATAAAAATGGAGATCTATAGGAGAAAGCCCTGAAAGAAAGTGATTGAGTAGGCTGCATAGATTTCATGACTAGAAGCTCAAAAGACGAAAACGCCATTTTTTTTTTTGTAAATTGAAATTTGCTATCGTAAATGTTAGCAACACCTCCGCCTTTGCGGGATGCACGGGGAATATGGTCACTAGTGTAACCAGGAGGTGAGGCCTCATTTAACACAGCAAATTCATCAGGCTTAAGCCATGTTTCAGTCAGGCCAATCACATCAAGATTATGATCAGTGATTAGTTCATTGACTATGACTGCCTTTGAAGTGAGGGATCTAACATTAAGTAACCCTATTTTGAGATGTGAGGTATCACGATCTCTTTCAATAATGGCAGGAATGGAGGAGGTCTTTATCCTAATAAGATTGCTAAGGTGAACACCGCCATGTTTAGTTTTGCCCAACCTAGGTCGAGGCACAGACACAGTCTCAATGGGTATGGCTGAGCTGACTACACTGACTGTGCTATTGGCAGACTCCACTAAGCTGGCAGGTTGGCTAACAGCCTGCTGCCTGGCCTGCACCCTATTTCACTGTGGGGCTAGAGGAGTTGGAGCCCTATCTATGTTGGTAGATAAGATGAGAGCACCCCTCCAGCTAGGATGGAGTCCGTCCCTCATCAGCAGGTCAGGCTTGGTCCTGTTTGTGGGTGAGTCCCAGAAAGAGGGCCAATTATCTACAAATTCTATCTTTTGGGAGGGGCAGAAAACAGTTTTCAACCAGCGATTGAGTGCTGAGACTCTGCTGTAGAGCTCGTCACTCCCCCTAACTGGGAGGGGCCAGAGACAATTACTCGATGCCGACACATCTTTCTAGCTAATTTACCACGCTGAAGCTATGTTGCACTTGGTGACCTCTGACTGTTTCATCCTAACATCGTTGGTGCCGACGTGGATAACAATATCTCTATACTCTCTACACTCGCCAGTTTTAGCTTTAGCCAGCACCATCTTTAGATTAGCCTTAACGTCGGTAGCCCTGCCCCCTGGTAAACAGTGTATGATCGCTGGGTGATTCGTTTTAAGTCTAATACTGCGGGTAATGGAGTCGCCAATGACTAGGGTTTTCAATTTGTCAGAGCTAATGGTGGGAGCCTTCGCGTCTCAGACCCCGTAACGGGAGGAGTAGAGACAAGAGAAGACTCCGACTCAGACTCCGACTCGCTACATAATGGGGAAAACCGGTTGAAAGTTTCTGTCGGCTGAATGAGCGACACCGGTTGATCATTCCAACAGTATTTCCCTCCAGAAGCCATGAGAAAGTTGTCCGGCTGCGGGGACTGTGCGGGGGATTTATACTAACGTTACTATCTGTACTTACTGGTGGCACAGACGCTGTTTCTTCCTTTCCTACACTGAAATTACCCTTGCCTAACGATTGCGTCTGAAGCTGGGCTTGTAGCACAGCTATTCTCGCCGTAAAGGCGATCGTTCTCCTGTATATTATGAGTACAGCGACTGCATTTAGAAGACATCATGTTAATGTTACTACTTAGCTTCGGCTGTTGAAGATGTTGACGAACCATGTCCAGATAAAGCGTCCGGAGTGAAAAAGTTGAATGAGGGAAAAAAAGTTACGATGGAAAAAAGGAAAATAAAGTAAAGTTGGCAGCAAAAACGCACAGGAAAATGACTCTTCTGTCTCGGGATAAACGTCCGGGGTGAAAAAAGTTTAACGAAAAAAGATGAGTGAGGACAAAACTAAAAAGTTGGTAAATTTGTTGAACACAGAGATTGATTAAACGTTTATTAAAAGTAAAACGTGAATAGTTTGGCAGGTAGCCAAGTAGCAGCAAACAGCACAGCAGCACGGAGACAATGCGGAAGCGTTTGAGCCAATCAACAAGAGCGTACAGGTCACAGTGGTGACTTTTCTTGTGACCTGTTGCCACAAGAAAAGGGCAACCAGTGAAGAACAAACACCATTGTAAATACAACCCATGTTTATTTATTTTCCCATTTGTACTTTAACTATTTGCACATTGTTACAACACTGTATATATACATAATATGACATTTGAAATGTCTTTATTCTTTTGAAACTTCTGAATGTAATGTTTACTGTTAATATCTATTGTTTATTTCACTTTTGTTTACTATCTACTTCACTTGCTTTGGCAATGTTAACACACGTTTCCCATGCCAATAAAGCCCTTAAATTGAATTGAAATTGAATTGAGAGATCTTGTATACAGTTCCCCTTTGATCTCCAGTAACCCATGTGTATAACAGCTGAGGGCTTCCCCAAATACTACCGTTCTCCCACATCTGGAGAGAGTAGAGGGAAAGATAGAGACAGAGAGAGAGAGAGAGAGACAGAGAAAAGGGAAGGGAGAGAGAATGATAGAGAGATGAACAGAGAGAACTCATAAAGTAGAAAGTGAAGGCAAAATTCACCCAGACGGTCTCTCTTAGTTATAGCTCAGCTCTGCTCCTTTCATCTCATCCCTTCATCACAACGCTTTCCTCATGTTCATTCCTCTCCTCTCAGACTTCTCCCTGTCTGATCCTCCTTTCCTTCCTCTCCTCTCTTTATTACTTTCTCTCTCTCATGTATTTCCACTCCTCCTTCTTTATCCTCCCCTTTCTCTGTTTTTGTCCTTCTCTTTCTCCAGTCTGTAGATACATAGTGATATGCTGGTCTTTAACTTGTAGTTGAGCCACAGAGCTTTTGACTGCTTTTTTTTATGCCGTGTGTTGATCACTTTAAACATGTCCGCTGTGCTGTCTCTACCTCTGTTCTGAAAACACATCTCTGGGTTAGATTAGACCTTCTTGAGCAGCAGCATGGACCGGGATTCGATCCCTATCCCCAGAAAGATATATGGAGCCTATGGAGCATGGAATTTGACACACGAACACACACACAGCCCAGAAATGTGGCCGCCGAGGGCAGTTCTGTGTTCTGTATCCCGCGGCAACACACCTCCACTAAAGCGTGACCAGACGAAACACCTGCCCTGACTCGCCCGTTCACCTGGGTGGGTGTTTACGTGTGTGAGAGGGGGGTGGTAGAGGAGTAGGAGCGTGAAGAGTGATAGGGGAGTGGGGTATAGGGAGGTGTGAAACAAGGAGGAGGAGGAGGAGGAGGAAGAAGAGTGATAGGGGAGTGGGGTATAGGGAGGTGTGAGACAAGGAGGAGGAGGAGGAGGAGGAGGGGAGGAGGAAGAGTGATAGGGGAGTGGGGTATAGGGAGGTGTGAGACAAGGAGGAGGAGGAGGAGGAGGAAGAGGAGGAGGAGGAGGAAGAGTGATAGGGGAGTGGGGTATAGGGAGGTGTGAGACGAGGAGGAGGAGGAGGAGGAGGAGTACTCCTTATGAAGAGTATTCCTGTCATTATGAAGAGTACTCCTGTCAGTACTCCTTCAGGCTACTCATTACTGTCCTTGCTTTAATCTACTTGAATTTCAAGTGCTGTTGATCTCCATTTACATCAGCTCAAATCCAAACACACACATACCTCATTTATCTTTTGTCTGTCTGTGTGTGTGTGTGTGTGTGTGTGTGTTTGGAGGAGGAGGAGGAGGAGGAGGAGGAGGGGAGAGGGAGGAGTGGAAGGAGGAATGATTGAAGGTGGAGGAGGAGACGTGGTTGATGTGATTTTAACAAGGCTCTAGTCATCTCTGATGTGGTGTTTCACTCGTCTCTGTGGGTGTCTGTGGTAGGGGTAAACATACTTAGATCAGTTGCCGAGGCCAACCCGCCCAGAAACTCCACACACACACACACACACACACACACACACACACACACACACACACACACACACACACACACACACACACACACACACCTCCCCACCGTGACCTTCTGCTGCTCATACTGTTTGTTTACATATCTATGTCTATTTTTCTCTCAGGTTAATTCCTCCCCTCTGCTGTCTATCCTGTCACACTTTCTCTCACACTATAAGGCCACTTCTTCATACGTACTATACTTTTACACACTCATAGACACACACCCACACTCGATCTAGATGTGGATTTCATTGGCCTTTGCTTTCATTCTTATACAGAGCTGTGAAATAAACCTCACTCCAACCTCTTGTCTGTTCCCTCTCATTCCATGCCCTCTAGTGTGGAATTGTCATTACTGCTGGCAGGACCATAGTTTGTGTTCTGCTCATCTTCTGGGGTGAGCTTGGTTCCTCAGGGTGGTTGGATCAGGGTCACAGTCACGGTCGTAGAGTGCCACTGTGTTGTGTGTGTGTGTGTGTGTGTGTGTGTGTGTGTGTGTGTGTGTGTGTGTGTGTGTGTGTGTGTGTGTGTGTGTGTGTGTGTGTGTGTGTGTGTGTGTGTGTGTGTGTGTATGTCCCACTCCTGGCATGCCAAACACTCCCATACACTGGTGGGAAATCGGTAGGCATGGAACATTCCTCCCACTGCAGTGTGTGTGTGTGTGTGTGTGTGTGTGTGTGTGTGTGTGTGTGTGTGACAGGCATTGTGACGTAGAACAATGGGCTGGGAATAGAACGTTCGGAAGGCGAGTTGGTGCCACGGTGCTCAATAGAACTAATAGGAGCTGGCAGGGTGAAAAATGCCCTAAAATAAGGCCCATTACTTCAAAACTACGACAAGCAGCTGGGACATATGGTAATATTATGAAACTGGGCTCCACGGCGGATGCAATTAACTAGTTTTTATCAGAAAAAAAACATTGTTAAAAATGTCATGTGTCCAGCCTAGTGAGATACTCAGAGGAATTCAAAAACAGGACCACAAACACACACACAGGACAGCAAACACACACCCAGGACCGCAAACACACACATAGGACCACAAAAACACACACACAGGACCACAAACACACACACAGGACCACAAACACACACACAGGACCACAAACACACACACACACAGGACCACAAACACACACACAGGACCACAAACACACACACACAGGACCACAAAACACACACACAGGACAGCAAACACACACACAGGACCACAAAAACACACACACAGGACCGCAAACACACACACAGGACCGCAAACACACAGACAGGACCACAAACACACACACAGGACCACAAACACACACACAGGACCACAAACACACACACAGGACCACAAAAACACACACAGGACAGCAAACACACACACAGGACCACAAAAACACACACAGGACAGCAAACACACACACAGGACCACAAAAACACACACACAGGACCGCAAACACACACACAGGACCGCAAACACACACACAGGACCACAAAAACACACACAGGACCACAAAAACACACACACAGGACCACAAACACACACACAGGACCACAAACACACACACAGGACCACAAACACACACACACAGGACCACAAACACACACACAGGACCGCAAACACACACACAGGACCGCAAACACACACACACAGGACCACAAAAACACACACACAGGACCACAAAAACACACACACAGGACCGCAAACACACACACAGGACCACAAACACACACACAGGACCGCAAACACACACACAGGACCGCAAACACACACACACAGGACCACAAAAACACACACACAGGACCACAAAAACACACACACAGGACCGCAAACACACACACAGGACCACAAACACACACACAGGACCACAAACACACACACAGGACCGCAAACACACACACAGGACCACAAAAACACACACACAGGACCACAAACACACACACAGGACCACAAAAACACACACACAGGACCACAAACACACACACAGGAACACACACACAGAGGACCACAAACACAGAGGACCACAAACATATACCCTTTGTTGCCACCTACTGGTAGTAGTTGCTGTAGTGCATTGTTGAGCGTGTGTGTGTGTGTGTGTGTGTGTGTGTGTGTGTGTGTGTGTGTGTGTGTGTGTGTGTGTGTGGGTTAGCTTTCGCATTCCTGTATATACAGTATGTGTATAAATTTGGCCCTTAGCCTATTAGCTTAATTAGCATTGGTTTGGAACGGATAGCTCCTGTTATAATATAGTAATAATAATATGCCATTTAGCAGACGCTTTTATCCAAAGCGACTTACAGTCATGTGCGCATACATTTTTACATATGGGTGGTCCCGGGGATCGAACCCACTACCCTGGCGTTACAAGCGCCATGCTCTACCAATTGAGCTACAATTGTCTACAATTGTCTGCAATGCCATGATGACACGCAACGTCCAATTACTATAGAGAACACACTTCTCCTTTCCCATTCCTCTCTTTCATTCTCTCTCTCATTCTCCTTTTAAATCTTTATTTTTCTCTCTGTCTTGGTCTGGTCTGACCACTGTCCGTCAAAGACATCTTCTAGCGATTTTTGAACATTTGCTGTTGAAAGCGATATCCCAAGTATAAATACAGTAAAGTACACACACTAAAGGATAAAATAAATATATTTTGAGCAAAATAGTGCTTTTTAGACACAACTGCAAACTTCAAGGTGTAGGGCATTCAAAGAGTTGTTCTGATGGGAATCCGTGATGTCATCGGCCTTCCCCCTTGCTTGAGGAACAATAGAGAACAAAAGAGGAAAGCAGCCTCCCTAACCAAATGCAGAGGCCTTTGAAGCCCCTCCCTCTGTGCAGAGGTCATTACAATACAGTACCCCCCGGATGTAAAAAATGAGAAGGCAAGGAAAGAGTACAAAAAGAAGCCCCTTATGGAAAATCAAGAGACACTTTTTGCTGACTGCTATTAAAATGGGAACATAAGCAACTTAATCTTCCACACAGACCATCCCCTGGCATGGCGCAGTGCTATATTAACACACTACCCCTCTGTTAAGAGGGGGGGTGTTAGCGATGGGTGGAAACTCAGGATACTAGACAACGAGGACTCTGAGTCAGCCAATGTCAACCTGTGCAAGTCTGGAACAGTAGTTGTACAGGGCAACCCCAAACAGTTTCAGCTGGACTTTCACATAATCAAAGAGCGAGTGCAGCAGGAGAAGCTCACGCTTGAGAAAGATACCCCCACCCCCAGCGTGTCAGACTAGACATCTTCATTATACAACCCCACAGACGAGCAACCCCAAGCAGAAAGTCAACCTTCCAGCACAGAGCACTACTCCCTCATTGAAATGAAGGATAAATTCACCCAGCTGGAGGCAAGGCAGGTGGAGCTGGAACAGCAGGTGAACACTCTCCAGTCAGCACAGACCCAGACAACAGTCCAGCACAACAACACCCCCTTAACCAGAACGGAGAGCTGGAGGTGGAGAGAGACATGTCTGCACTCTGGACTGTGGTGAGACAACACCAACAGGAGAAAGAGCAGGAGCAGGAGAAGAACAGAGCACTAGAGGAGAGGATCAGAGTGCTGGAGGGGAGGGTGAGGGGGATGGCGTGTGACAGAGAACAATCCATTAGAGAGCTGGACACCCCCAAAGAGAAACCAGCAGAACAGCCCACCTCAGACCCTGACCAAAGTCTCGACACCACAGCAGAACAGTCCACCCCAGACCCTGACCATAGTCTCGACATCACAGCAGGACAGACAAATGAAGAACCCCAAGCCCAGGGGATCCCACCCACTCTGAGCACCCCCTCTGTCAGACACCCTGATAGCCCTCCTGACAACCCCCCCACACCAACTGAGAACATACACAAGCCACAGATTGTACACCTTATGGACTCAAACAGGAAATATATACAAGAAAATACACTTTTTCCCAAACACAGTGTCTAAACTCTGGTGTCCAAACACCCAGCGCGCCCTATACCTTCTGTCTGAGGACCAACTAGGGTCACTGTTATGATGAGTTTCTCGGTTATCAAGTAATCAAGGATGTAAGAATATAGTTAGACACTTTGTAGAAAGTTAATGCAAATGTTTTATTAGTCGGTACCGGGTTAGATACAACAAGGCCAGAGCTTTGCCTCTTGCTGTTTCCAACTGACTCTAACAAAGATCCACTCTCCCTTATATACCCTTGGTTATCATTCCTTAACCTACATCTGATAACCCTCCATGGGCACTCCCTTTCTCTGATGTTATTACCCTTTACCCCAAGTCAGTATATCCTGTCCATCCATCATGCTATCATAAACATCAGTAATCTCCTTTGACATAATGGAATGTAGACTCTGTGACCCCAAATCACTTATCTAGTAACTCTAACCTGGTCCCCACGATACTATGACATTACATCATACAGTCACCCAGCCACATAATAATACACACAGGCACAAACGATCTGAGAGCATAGCAGGAAAGGGTGGCCACAGCACTCAAGGGAGTGATTGAAAAAGCTTCTTCTACTTTCCCCAACGCACAAGTGGTTATCTCCTCCCTGCTACCACGAAAATACTTCCACCCTGCTACCACATAGCGGGTAAACGCAAGTATTTCCCATGACTGTGCCTCAAAACCAAATGTTTACCTGGCCAACCACTCCACCCTGGACTTGAACAGCCTTTACGACCAGGTCCACCTATACAAGGCAGCAGTGCCCACCTTCGCCAGGACCCTAAAGGACATCGCCCTCAACCGCAGCCCTAACACCTCACACAGGAGCAACAGATCAACAGACACCCCACCCAGACCAGCGAGACACTCCACCCCCCCTACCAACACATAGAGGACCCCCGCCAAGAGGACCTACATC
Organism: Coregonus clupeaformis; assembly: GCF_020615455.1. Taxonomy (NCBI): domain Eukaryota; kingdom Metazoa; phylum Chordata; class Actinopteri; order Salmoniformes; family Salmonidae; genus Coregonus; species Coregonus clupeaformis. The sequence goes on along the minus strand of NC_059198.1, from coordinate 37,160,077 downwards.
CAGACCACAGCACAACCAGCCACATCCACACCCCCACCCCAACCAATCAACACCCCCCCAAGTCAACCATTCCCACACCCCATTTAGGCCCCCTCAGATCAGACCTATGCCCCTCCTGCCCACCCCATACCCTCCACTGCCGCAAAGAGGGCCTCAACATGAAAGTCACAAATACGCCCAGGCCGTGAGCAGGCAAACAGGCCCTCCCCTATATGCCCCCCTAGGCACAACTACGACAACATAACCAACAAAAACGGGTCACAACTCCTGCAGCTCTGTCGCACGCTGGGTATGTACATAGTCAATCGTAAGCCTCGAGGGGACTCCTACAGTAGGTACGCCTTAACTCATCTCTTGGCAGTACTACTGTAGACTACTTTATCACTGACCTCAACCCAGAGTCTCTCAGAGCGTTCACAGTCAGCCCACTGACACCACTATCAGATCACAGCAAAATCACAGTCTAATTGAACAGAGCAATACTCAATCATGAGGCATCAAAGCCAAAGGAACAGAATAATATTAAGAAATGCTATAGATGGAAGGAAAGTAGTGTGGAAACCTACCAAAAAAACATTTAGGCAACAACAAATTAAATCCCTTTTAGACCACTTCATGGACAAAACGTTTCACTGTAATAGTGAAGGTGTAAACTTGGCAGTAGAAAACCTAAACAGTATATTTGACCTCTCAGCTTTCCTATCAAATAAAAAAAAATCCAGCGGAAAACCTAAGAAAATGAACAACAATGACAAATGGTTTGATGAAGAATGCAAAAACCTAAGAAAGAAATTGAGAAACCGATCCAACCAAAAACCCAGAAAACCTGAGCCTTCACTATGGTGAATCACTAAAACAATACAGAAATACATTACGGAAAAAGAAGGAACAGCACGTCAGAAATCAGCTTAATGTAATTGAAGAATCCATAGACTCTAACCACTTCTGGGAAAATTGGAAAACACTAAACAAACAACTACACGAAGAGTTATCTATCCAAAACGGAGATGTATGGATAAACCACTTCTCCAATCTTTTTAGCTCTATAACAAATAACAAACAGCAAAAACATATACAGTACATGATCAAATGCAAATCTTAGAATCAACTATTAAAGACTACAAGAACCCACTGGATTATCTAATTACATTGAATGAACTACAGGACAAAATACAAACCCTCCAAACCAAAAAGGCCTGTGGTGTTGATGGTATGCTAAATGAAATGATAAAATATACAGACCACAAATTCCAATTGGCTATACTTAAAGTCTTTAACATAATCCTTAGCTCTGACATCTTCCCCAATATTTGGAACCAAGGACGGATCACCCCAATCCACAAAAGTGTAAACAAATTTGACCCCAATAACCACCGTGGGATATGCGTCAACAGCAACCTTGGGAAAATCCTCTGCATTATAATTAACAGCAGACTTATACATTTCCTCAGTAAAAAAACTATGTATTGAGCAAATGTCAAATTGGCTTTTCACCAAATTATCATACGACAGACCACGTATTCAACCTGCACACCCTAATTGACAAAGAAACAAACCAAAACAACGTTTTCTCATGCTTTTTTGATTTCCAAAAAGCTTTTGACTCAATTTGCATGAGGGTCTACTCTACAAATTGATGGAAAGTGGAGTTTGGGGAAAAACATACGACATTATAAAATCTATGTACACAAACAGCAAGTGTGCAGTTATACATTTTGAATACGTGGTCTCAAACTTCGATTCGTCTGTCCTTAACACTTTTTTCCAATCTTCCTCTATCCAGTGTCTGTGTTCTTTTGCCCATCTTAATCTTTTATTTTTATTGGCCAGTCTGAGATATGGCTTTTTCTTTGCAACTCTGCCTAGAAGGTCAGCATCCCGGAGTCACCTATTCACTTTTGACGTTGAGACTGGTGTTTTGCGAGTACTATTATTATTATTATTATTATTATTATTATTACTATTTAATGAAGCTGCCAGTTGAGGACCTGTGAGGTGTCTGTTTCTCAAACTAGACACTCCAATGTATTTGTCCTCTTGCTCAGTTGTGCACCGGGGCCTCCCACTCCTCTTTCTACTCTGGTTAGAGCCAGTTTGCGCTGTTCTGTGAAGGGAGTAGTACACAGCGTTGTACGAGATCTTCAGTTTCTTGGCAATTTCTCGCATGGAATAGCCTTCATTTCACAATAGCCATTTACAACATTAACAATGTCTACACTTTATTTCTGATCAATTTGATGTTATTTTAATGGACAAAAGAATTGCTCAAGGACATTTCTAAGTGACCCTAAACTTTTGAACTGTAGTGTATATATCACCGAATTGGCGAGGGCACTAGAACAGTCTGCAGCACCTGGCCTCACCCTTCTAGAATCTGAACTCAAATGTCTACTGTTTGCTGATGATCTGGTGCTTCTGTCCCCAACCAAGGAGGGCCAACAGCAGCACCTAGATCTTCTGCACAGATTCTGTCAGGCCTGGGCCCTGACAGTAAATCTCAGGAAGAATAAAATAATGGTGTTCCAAAAAAGGTCCAGTTGCCAGGACCACAAATACAAATTCCATCTAGACACCGTTGCCCTAGAGCACACACAAAACTATACCTCGCCCTAAACATCAGCGCCACAGGTAACTTCCACAAAGCTGTGAACGAAGGGACTTCTATGCCATCAAAAGGAACATAAAATTTAACGTACCAATTAGGATCTGGCTAAAAATACTTGAATCAGTTATAGAACCCATTGCCCTTTATGGTTGTGAGGTCTGGGGTCCGCTCACCAACCAAGAATTTACAAAATGGGACAAACACCAAATTGAGACTCTGCTTGCAGAATTCTGCAAAAATATCCTCAGTGTACAACGTAAAACAAATAATGCATGCAGAGCAGAATTAGGCCGATACCCGCTAATGATCAAAATCCAGAAAAGAGCCGTTAAATTCTACAACCAACTAAAAGGAAGTGACTCCCAAACCTTCCATAACAAAGCCATCACCTACAGAGAGATTAACCTGGAGAAGAGTCCCCTAAGCCAGCTGGTCCTGGGGCTCCGTTCACAAACACAAACAGACCCCACAGAGCCCCAGGACAGCAACACAATTACACCCAACCAAATAATTTGAAAACAAAAAGATAATTACTTGACACATTGGAAAGAATTAACAAAAAAACTGAGCAAACTAGAATGCCATTTTGCCCTAAACAGAGAGTACACAGTGGCAGAATACCTGACCACTGTGACTAACCCAAACTTAAGGAAAGCTTTAACTATGTACAGACTCAGTGAGCATAGCCTTGCTATTGAAAGACTGCCGTAGGCAGACCTGGCTCTCAAGAGAAGACAGGCTATATGCACACTGCCCACAAAATGAGGTGGAAACTGACCTGCACTTCCTAACCTCCTGCCAAATGTATGACCATATTAGAGACACATACTTCCCTCAGATTACACAGACCCACAAAGAATTCGAAAACAAACCCAATTTTGATAAACTCCCATATCTATTGGGTGAAATACCACAGTGTGCAATCACAGCAGCAAGATTTGTGACCTGTTGCCACAAGAAAAGGGCAACCAGTGAAGAACAAACACCATTGTAAATACAACCCATATTTATGTTGATTTATTTTCCCTTTTGTACTTCAACTATTTGCACATAATATGACATAAGAGAAAGAGAGAGAGAGAGAGAGAGAGAGAGAGAGAGAGAGAGAGAGAGAGAGAGAGAGAGAGAGAGAGAGAGAGAGAGAGAGAGAGAGAGAGAGAGAGAGAGAGAGAGAGAGACAATTGTGGGTTTAGAGAGAGAGCGTGAAATTGGAAACTCACACACACACACAGCCAATAATCCGTATTGTGCTTGCAGTGTTTTGCCAATAACAGAGATTATAAACCATACAACTAAGTCATATCACAAGAGCAAAGCCCTCCGAAAAATATCAGGGTGGATGTTTTTCTCCTTTTCTTTCCCCTCTCTTCTATCCCAGTCTCTCTCCTCGTCTCGTTCTCAAAACCCATTGGAGGAGAAGGTCAGAGGGGAGGGACCTCTGGCTTTCTTATCCAATGGGTTTTGGAAAGAGAGACGAGGAGAGAGGACTGGAGGAGTACGCAACTGATGGCTTCCCCGTCACAGTTCTCTCCCTCATCTTCTTCTGTCCCAGCATCTCTCTTTCTCTCTCTCCCTAACCTCTCCAGCCCCCCTCTCTCTCTCTCCCTAACCTCTCCAGCTCCCCCTCTCTCTCTCTCTCTTTCCCTCTCTCCTAACCTCACCAGCTCCCCCCCCTCTCTCTCTTTATCGCTCTCCCTAACCTCTCCAGCCCCCACCTCTTTCTTTCTCTCTCTCCCTAACTTCTACAGCCTCTCTCTCTCCCTCACCTCTCCAGCCCCCCCTCTCTCTCTTTTTCTCTATCCCTAGCCTCTCCAGCCCATCTCTCTCTCTCTATTTCTCTCTCTCCCTAACCTCTCAACCCCATCTCTCTCTCTCTTTCTCGCTCTCTCTAACCTCTCAGCCCCCCTCTCTCTTTTTCTCTCTCCCTAACCTCTGCAGCCCCCCATCTCTCTCTCTCTTTCTCTCTCTCCCTAACCTCTCTAGCCCCCCCCTCTCTCTCTCTCTCTCTTTCTCTCTCCCTAACCTCTCCAACCCCATCTCTCTCTCTCTCTTTCTCTCTCCCTAACCTCTCCAGCCCCCCTCTCTCTCTTTCTCTCTCTCCCTAACCTCTCTAGCCCCCCGCTCTCTCTCTCTCTCTCTTTCTCTCTCCCTCTCCAACCCCATCTCTCTCTCTCTCTTTCTCTCTCCCTAACCTCTCCAGCCCCCCTCTCTCTCTCTCGTTCTCTCTCCCTAACCTCTCCAGCCCCCCCCCTCGCTCTCTCTCTCCCCTTTTCTTTCTCTCTCCTTACTAAAACTAAAACTGTTCTGTGTATCAGAGAGGCTGAATTTAGAAAAATATGTCTTTAATAAAATAACATCTATTTAATTCTGAGTTTGTATTTTCTCCCACTGAGGCTTAGCTGCCAGAAGTAGGGGTGCTGAGGGTGCTGCAGCACCCCATGAAAAATCAGAATAAAAATATGTTGTCCTGTCCCTTTCTCTGCGATTGTCATTTTAATGGAATCCGGAAAGAACAAAACCATGTCCTCAAACATTTACATCAAAAGGTGCAAAGTCATGGGCAAAGACAACTAAATATTTGTCTTTAGCAAATAAAATGGGAAACAACCAATTTTTTGTGCCGAATTAATTTACCATCCTTACAAACCCCTTAAGGTAAATTTACAGTGCATTTGGAAAGCATTCAGACCCCTTGACTTTTTCCACATTTTGTTACGTTACAGACTTATTCTAAAATTGATTCAATTGTTTTTCCCTCACCAATCTACTCATAATACCCCAAAATGACAAAGCAAAAACAGTTTAAAGAAATGTTTCCACATTTATTAAAAATAAATATCTTTCATATGACATTTACATAAATATTCAGACCCTTTACTCAGTACTTTGTATTTGGGGAATTTCTCCCATTGTTCTCTGCAGATCCTCTCAAGCTCTGTCAGGTTGGATGGGGAGCGTTGTTGCACAGCTGTTTTCAGGTCTCTCCAGAGATGTTAGATTTTAGAATAAGGCTGTAACGTAACAAAATGTGGGTAGAGGGAAGGGGTCTGAATACTTTCTGAATGCACTGTACATTACTGCATTGTACATAGGCTGTTCATCTAGCTTTGTAACTGTAGACTTTCCATCACCATGAATAAAAACAATGCACAATACAGTAATTAAGTACATTGAGACAGCAATTGGTTTGTGATGATGTAATGTGATGAAGTTGGTAGAGCATGGTGCTTACAATGGCAGGGTTGTGGGTTCGATTCCTACAGGGGACCCGTATGACAATGTATGCACTCACTACTTTATGTTGCTCTGGATAAGAGTGTATACTAAAATGGATTATGAATTAATAGACCATTTCAGTTTTCACTTTGCATTTGCAAAGTATTTCAAGAAACTGGAAAACATATATCAAGCAAGTATTTATTATATTCCACAAGTATTATCAGATTAACTGTTTTGAACAGATAATTATCAGACTCAAATTACAAATGCTGGTAAACACTTTTTTTATTATTCACAAAAGTAGTGCACTGGGCCTTTACTAGTCCTGTATTAGCGGACCGATACAGACACTTCAGCGCAGGCAATTATTTTGTTTTGCAGCACCCCCACCCCCAAACTACTTCCCTCAAGTATGCTCTGATGTCTTGAGTTCTATGGATTTGAGGTAGGCTACTGTAACATTCCTGTCAAGGTGTTTCCACAGAGAAGAGAAAAGTAAGTGTACAAAGAAAAAAGCGTAAGGGAGGTGGGCGCTAAATACCTCTGGCTTTTAAACCGCTGTAATTCTACCAACAGAGAGAAGGGGGTCCGAGACTGTTTTTAGCTGAACTGAAATGCGTTTTTAATCAAATACAGTCGTTTTGGGTTTTTACAACCGGCTGTTTTTGATACTCATTCAGAGCTCGTAAACTTTCTTAGGGGAGGGTTTTACTTCTTACCCCAGTCTATTCGCGTCAAGCAGGCGTCACCACCCCTTTTTTGGGGAATTGGTGCGCTCCTTACCTCAACCTCATCTGGATGGAAATCCGTGGACCCCAAAAGTCCAGAGTCATTTCTGGAGTTTTGGATTGGGCTGAAGGAGGATAAGAAAGCCAGGGGTTACTTTTCACCAATTGTCATGATAATTGTTCTACATAGAGAAATAAGGAAAAATCTTGCTGTTATTTTTTGCTGGGTGGAACTCATTAAAAAGGTTAGTAAAGGTAGCCTTATCTCAAAAGTTCACTGATTTTGAGGAATCTCAGCGGCGTGTGCGTGCCCGTGCGTGCCCGTGCGTATGCGCAAGTGTGTGTGTGCGACTGCGATTTGTGCTTTCATATCCTACAATTGTGTTTTTTTTCAAAATTTCCTCAGTTTGGTTTTGTAGCCTTTTCTGACCTGTGGGAAAATGTTTCAATTCTATAATTGCAACGGATAAGAACCAATCTTGCTTTAGCCCCAAAAAATGTCAGACAGTCTATAGCCTAGCCTAAGCTTATTAGGGGGAAATTACCTACAATCAAAGTTGAAAAGGCTACCTTGACAGTCAACATTGTAAGCAGCACGAATCACCTCAGCCAGGTCTCATAGACTAGACGTAGCATAGTAAATGTAAATCCGGGATACTGAAGTTAGTTTCATATGTTAAGTTTGGTATGGTTACATAAGACAGAAGGTTATTTGAAGGGACATTTCAAAAATGTTCAACATCATATTCATCATCTCCAGCCCCACCCCAACATTAATGTATGTGAAAATGGCACGTTTCTATGTTCTGTAGTAAAAAAAGATAGAGGAAGATAAGCGTTTCCAATGACATCATCGGTGTGCATCATGTGATTTTAACCAATTATGAGGAGGCATTGCCTCCTAATTTTCTACTAATTGGTTGATGATGTCATTGGAAACACTTATCTTCCTTTTTCTTTTTAATACAAAACATAGAAACTTGCCATTTTCACATACTGTATGTTGACGTTGGGGTGGTGCTGGAGATGATGAACATATTGCAATTCGTAACATATCATAAGAATTGTAATTTGTAACATATACGAAATGGATGATGGACATCCACAAATGTATACATAACGTTACATATACTAATTGGAGTGTCCCGCATTCACATTTATTATGTTAAGTCTACTCCTTCGTGTTAATCACCTTTGTGAAGAATGAAATTAGCATGTGCACCTCGGGGGTTCTAGGACCAGGGTTTCCCGATAGCGATGGAATTTAGGCTTAGGAGTATTTTAACAAGGCATCTTTCCTACAACGGCCGAAGATGTAACATGCGTTTCCCAAAACACCACGCAGAGAGAATCGTCACTAAGTGTGTCATTGGAGCATGTGTCGATACTGACAGGATCGAAAGAAAGGGAGCGCTGCTCTCGGATCAGCTTTCCCCATTCAAATCTTTCCTTAACATTATAATTATTTCACAGTACTGACGACGGATCAGCTCCGAGAGAGATATTACCACCTACCAGAGGTGGGACAAAGTCATTGTTATGCAAGTCACAAGTAAGTCTCAAGTCTTTGCCCTCGAGTCCCGAGTCAAGTCGAGTCAAAGATGAGGCAAGTCCCAAGTCGAGTCAAAAGTCAAAGTCATCAAGTCTCAAGTCGAGTCCAAAGTCCTACATTTTAGTTTCGAGTCATTTCAAGTCCTATTAGCAAGTCTTTGCAAGTCATTACAAGTCCTCGTAGCAAGTCTTCTCGAGTCATAAGGCGCAAGTCCAAGTGAAGTCACGAGTCATTGATGTTAAAGTCCAAGTCGAGTTGCAAGTCTTTGTACATTTTGTCGAGTCGAGTCTGAAGTCATCAAATTCATGACTCGAGTCTGACTCGAGTCCAAGTCACATGACTCGAGTCCACACCTCTGCCACCTACGGCTGCAAATATTACCCAATAAAAACATAATTGCACGCATGCTAGGCTACACGTCAGAAAATATATTGAGACAAATTACAGACAGTAGTAACCTACAAGTAGCAAAATAGAACTCAATTGAACATGAAATGTATTTCAATATATAGTATAATAGCCTATAGCCTATTTATATTTTAATGCTGTCATCTCGGTTTTCATTTGAAGCATCTTTTTATGTCACTTGTTTATATCAATTGCTCAGACATTGGTAACTGTATTTGTAGTCAGCTTTGTTCTGAAGTTATCGGTGGTCACAGGAGAGACAGAATCACATGGTTTATTCATGTTTAGAGGATATCTTCTACGTACAAAGTGACGTGGGAGGGCTAAAAAGCATCCAACGATGCACTTATGCCGTGTTCAAAACAACTGATAACTTCGGGTCGGAAAGTCGGAGCTCTAGAAAGAGGCCTGAGTTCCCGAGTTGGAATTCCGAGTTGGATGATCGTTCAAATCAATTTTTCCCAGTCAGAGCTAATTTTTTTTCCCCAGAGTTCCCAGTTGTTTTGAACGTGGCATTAGCTGGTCTACGAGTGGTCTGAGGCAGGCGTTAGATTAGGAGTGTTTTCAAATGCAATGTTAATAACAATGGTTTTAGGAAACAACTTGGAGATTTAGGGTACTAGGGGGTAACTAGCCCCCCCTAAGAATAATGTCTAATTGCTGACTCAAAATAGCAACGTTTGGAGAAAAAAAATTGGTACGTGGATGAAGGTCATGCTTAGGCAAATAAACTATAAAGGGAAATAAATGGCTACAGTTTACACTTTTGTAGGTATTTCATGAAATGTTACCCCCCTCGGGGGAGCCAGTTACCCTGGTAGAAGATTATGGCATAGGATTTCACACGTGTGTTAAAATCTATTTAATCCGTTTTATTTAGAAATTCTTTAGTAAGTAATACTTAAAAGCTAAGTCTAGTTGTCTTATTTTAATTATTTAAATAAGATATTGGGGGGAAATGGTGTTGCCCATGTCACCATTAATATCCGCACTATGAGGAGATTTGATGTGAAGTCTCTCTTTTTAACTCATCTGCACATTAATTTTCTTTGTTCTTTCGTTGTGTTCCTTTTCCATACAATCCATTATGTACAATTGCACTAAATATTATTTGAATAATGCAATATTTTTAATCCCAGCAGTCTTTAAAGTGACATTCAGGAGCAAAAAGTGTTCAATTGTTGTTTTTAATTCATGAAAAAAAATATTCATTGGAATATAATATTGGAATCTAGTAAGGAATGGAATTTAAGAATATATACATATCTGTCATTGCTTGTCCATATATGTATATATTCTTAAATTCAATTCCTTACTAGATTTGTGTGTATTGGGTATATGTTGTGAAATTGCTAGATATTACTTGTTAGATATTACTGCACTGTCAGAGCTAGAAGCACAAGCATTTCGCTACACCCACAATAACATCTGCTAAACACGTGTATGTGACAAATAAAATTAGATTATAATTGATTTGAATGGAATATACTGTAACGAATAACATGACATAACATTGGAGTTGCCCTCAACACACTCATCCAACATATTACTTTACTGTTGGGGGGTCAGTTACCCCATGGGGCTAGTTACCCCAAATCAAACCAAATCAAATTTTATTTGTCACATACACGTGTTTAGCAGATGTTAATGCGGATGTAGCGAAATGCTTGTGCTTCTAGCTCCGACAGTGAAGTAATATCTAACAAGTAATATCTAACAATTTCACAACATATAGCCAATACACACAAATCTAAGTAAGGAATGGAATTAAGAATATATACATATATGGAGGAGCAATGACAGAGCGGCATGGACTAAGATACAGTAGAATATTATAGAATACAGTATATACATATGAGATGAGTAATGAAAGATATGTAAACATTATTAAAGTGACTAGTGTTCTATTTCTTAAAGTGGCCAGTGATTTCAATAGGCAGCAGCAGCCTCTAATGTGCTAGTGATGGCTATTTAACAGTCTGATGGCCTTGAGATGGAAGCTGTTTATCAGTGCTTATAGTTTATTTCAACAAAGTACTCTAACGATGCTCCTAAGAAGGTTCTAACAATGAATTTAGCCTTAAGATGCTTTTGGGGATACCGGGCCCAGTTCAGTTCACAGACAGACAACGGGATTTGCGTGCGGTCATAGAAGGTAGGTACTGAAGTAAAGCCAAAGGAAATATGTCTGTCTTTCAACGGCTTTAGCTATTTTCTGGGACTCGGTTATTTATTCAGACAGGGGCTTTGATTTAAGATGACAATATTAGCCGCATTACTTTATTTGTTTTATAAAGGACAGAGGACATTTAATTGAAAGCAACAGCATTTGTTGGCTGACATGGCAATGTTAGACACAGATACTTGTTCAAATACTTTGATAAGGCATCCTTCCCTCCCTCCTTGCTCCCTTCCTTCCCTCCTTTCTTCCTTCCTCCCTCCCTTCCTCCCTCAGTCTATAGTAGACTTATTCATTTAAAGGTGTCCGCATGCTTCCCATCCGAAACTGTTCGGAAGATTTTGTGCATATTTTATTTCAACATTTTGTGATGTTTTTGTTCATTTTGGACTTCGGTAAGGGTTTTTTCGGCTGTTCAGGCACACCATTTTTTTTCTGGAGGCAAGTCAAGGTCAGTAGCCGAAGTCTACGCCCATTCATCAGTGATTGGTCAACAGTAGGGATTCTTCAATAAAGTATTTGTTGTCATTCAACAAGAAGAGACTCGTTTTCATGCACAGTTTTTCATTGAGAAATACTGCACCAAACATCTTAGTTAGATGTAAAATTGCGCGACTAAGATCTCCTCGGCAAAATCGTCAAAATTGATGACAGATCTCTTGAGATATCTAAGATTAATTCAGGCTATTTTGAGGAAGCGTATACTGGCTACGGCATCTCAAAATGGACAAACAGTACTATTGCCGCTTTTTTCTCGTTTTTCAAGCGAAGGTCTTTTAAGGGAGTGTGGAGCACACTCGTTCAGTTCGCCAAGGTTATTCCTCGTGTTATAATTGTTCTATTGTTTCTCTTTTTTTCTCTTTGCATTGCTGTTAGTGTACCCCTGTTGTTTACGAAGCATGTGACAAATACAATTTTATTGGAAGATAGTTTTGTTATTGCGCTCATGGCCCTACATTCATGTAACATAAGTTTAATCATAACATTGTGGTTCCGTATTAGAAGGTTAATCATAACATTGTGGTTCCGTATTAGAAGGTTAATCATAACATTGTGGTTCCGTATTAGAAGGTTAATCATAACATTGTGGTTCCGTATTAGAAGGTTAATCATAACATTGTGGTTCCGTATTAGAAGGTTAATCATAACATTGTGGTTCCGTGTTAGAAGGTTAATCATAATAATATGCCTTTTAGCAGACGCTTTTATCCAAAGCGACTTACAGTCATGCGTGCATACATTTTTTTTTTGTGTATGGGTGGTCCCGGGGATCGAACCCACTACCTTAACGTTACAAGCGCCATGCTCTACCAGCTGAGCTACAGAGGACCACGTCATAACATTGTGGTTCCGTGTTAGAAGGTTAATCATAACATTGTGGTTCTGTGTTAGAAGGTTAATCATAACATTGTGGTTCCGTGTTAGAAGGTTAATCATAACATTGTGGTTCTGTGTTAGAAAGTTAATCATAACATTGTGGTTCCGTATTAGAAGGTTAATCATAACATTGTGGTTCCGTATTAGAAGGTTAATCATAACATTGTGGTTCCGTATTAGAAGGTTAATCATAACATTGTGGTTCCGTATTAGAAGGTTAATCATAACATTGTGGTTCCGTGTTAGAAGGTTAATCATAACATTGTGGTTCCGTGTTAGAAGGTTAATCATAACATTGTGGTTCCGTATTAGAAGGTTAATCATAACATTGTGGTTCCGTATTAGAAGGTTAATCATAACATTGTGGTTCCGTGTTAGAAGATGAATTTAGTAGTCTGCTTACCAGTCTTTTTAGCTAACATTCCACTCCTTGCCACTCCTGTCTTTGGCAAATGACAGGAGTGGCAAGAAGTGGAATGTAATAGCTGAACAGAGACGACAACCAGGCTATTGATTAAGATCATCCAGAATAAATTGGTACCAGACTTCTTCTTCACTGGCATCTGTGTGATCAAAGTGTGTGAGGTTATCATTGTAGTTGGGGATAGCTGTAAAAACTATATTTACTGTAAACCAGATTGTATGTGTGTGTGTGTGTGTGCAGTTTAGGGGGAGGGAGGAAATGACTAGTTTAATAAACAAATAAGGGCAACAGTTATATAACACTGGCAGACTGTTAAAAGTCAGGGAATTAGAGTTTATATAAGGAAACACTGCTGTTACACACACAGACGGATGTTCTCGCGCTCTCTCTCTCCTTCCCTCTGTCTGTTTATATACCCTAAGGTACTGTGAGTGATTAGACAGAGACTGTAAAAAGTTTATACACATGGTCACACATGGTATAGGGGAGAGTGGGGTCAATTGAGCCACCCTTGTTTCTAGGAAACCATACACAAAATGAATCATTTGACCAAATATTTAGGAAGAGGTCATCATTTCATGGAGTCTGTGAAGGAAGAAACCATATTGAAAAAGTGATGAGCAAGTTAGGTTCAAAAACCAGATTTTCACCAAAGTCAAATGAGTTTGTGTGTTAGAGGTGTCCTCATGCTTGTATCAAAGCCAAAGCAGATACAACATTTTTATTGTTCTATACATCAGTTGGGATCTCTATAAGATTCAATATGATGGCCTAAACCTAGCATGAAAGTGCATCCTTGTAGCTGTGTGGGCTAATATAGTCAATATGTTTGCCTTGGGGTAAGTTGAGCCGTTGGTTGAGCCAATGGCAAGTTGAGTTTCTTCCCAGGCGTAATGCAAAGCATTATCGCTGGGATATGTGGTAACAACAGGGCCTGGCCTATGTTAAAAGTGTTTTAAAAAGTACTAAGTGTTTGTTAGATGTTAAGCCTGTGTTAAAATATGCTTAAAATGATTAAAAGACAAAAAAGCGATTGTGATTGTTTTGAATTGTGTTTGGGAAATAAAAATAGACATGGTTTAAAAAAAGGTATTGATAATATTTAATTCTGTTTGTAGGTGGCTTAACTTAACCTGTCCCATCAGGAAGAGTGAAGCATGTCATGTTTCTTTACAAAGCTGTAGAGGAGGACCCGACATACAGTATGTCAGATACATGCTAAAACCACACACACATCAGATGACACCTTCTCCTTATGACCCCCTCTCCTTATGACCTCCTCTCCTTATGACCTCCTCTCCTTATGACCTCCTCTCCTTATGACCTCCTCTCCTTATGACCCCCTCTCCTTATGACCCCCTCTCCTTATGACCCCCTCTCCTTATGACCTCCTCTCCTTATGATCTCCTCTCCTTATGACCTCCTACCCTTATGACCCCCTCTCCTTATGACCCCCTCTCCTTATGACCCCCTCTCCTTATGACCCCCTCTCCTTATGACCTCCTCTCCTTATGACCTCCTCTCCTTATGACCTCCTCTCCTTATGACCCCCTCTCCTTATGACCCCCTCTCCTTATGACTTCTCTCCTTATGACCTCCTCTCCTTATGACCCCCCTCTCCTTATGACCTCCTCTCCTTATGACCTCCTCTCCTTATGACCTCCTCTCCTTATGACCTCCTCTCCTTATGACCTCCTCTCCTTATGACCTCCTCTCCTTATGACCTCCCTCTCCTTATGACCTCCTCTCCTTATGACCTCCTCTCCTTATGACCTCCTCTCCCTTATGACCCCCTCTCCCTTATGACCCCCCTCTCCTTATGACCCCCTCTCCTTATGACCCCCCTCTCCCTTATGACCTCCTCTCCCTTATGACCCCCTCTCCTTATGACCCCCCTCTCCTTATGACCTCCTACCCTTATGACTTCTCTCCTTATGACTTCTCTCCTTATGACCTCCTCTCCTTATGACCTCCTCTCCTTATGACCTCCTCTCCTTATGACCCCCTCTCCTTATGACCTCCTCTCCTTATGACCTCCTCTCCTTATGACCTCCTCTCCTTATGACCCCCTCTCCTTATGACCTCCTCTCCTTATGACCTCCTCTCCTTATGACCTCCTCTCCTTATGACCCCCTCTCCTTATGACCTCCTCTCCTTATGACCTCCTCTCCTTATGACCTCCTCTCCTTATGACCCCCTCTCCTTATGACCTCCTCTCCTTATGACCCCCTCTCCTTATGACCTCCTCTCCTTATGACCCCCTCTCCTTATGACCTCCTCTCCTTATGACCCCCTCTCCTTATGACTTCTCTCCTTATGACTTCTCTCCTTATGACTTCTCTCCTTATGACCTCCTACCCTTATGACTTCTCTCCTTATGCTTCTCTCCTTATGACTTCCTCTCCTTATGACCCCCTCTCCTTATGACCCCCTCTCCTTATGACCTCCTCTCCTTATGACCTCCTACCCTTATGACCCCCTCTCCTTATGACCTCCTCTCCTTATGACCTCCTCTCCTTATGACCCCCTCTCCTTATGACTTCTCTCCTTATGACCCCCTCTCCTTATGACCCCCTCTCCTTATGACCTCCTCTCCTTATGACCCCCTCTCCTTATGACCTCCTCTCCTTATGACCTCCTCTACTTATGACCCCCTCTCCTTATGACCCCCTCTCCTTATGACCTCCTACCCTTATGACCCCCTCTCCTTATGACTTCTCTCCTTATGACTTCTCTCCTTATGACCTCCTCTCCTTATGACCTCCTACCCTTATGACTTCTCTCCTTATGACCCCTCTCCTTATGACCTCCTCTCCTTATGACCCCCTCTCCTTATGACTTCTCTCCTTATGACCTCCTCTCCTTATGACCCCCTCTCCTTATGACCTCCTCTCCTTATGACCCCTCTCCTTATGACCTCCTCTCCTTATGACCTCCTCTCCTTATGACCCCCTCTCCTTATGACCTCCTCTCCTTATGACCCCTCTCCTTATGACCTCCTCTCCGTATGACCTCCTCTACTTATGACCCCCTCTCCTTATGACCCCCTCTCCTTATGACCTCCTACCCTTATGACTTCTCTCCTTATGACTTCTCTCCTTATGACTTCCTCTCCTTATGACTTCTCTCCTTATGACCCCCTCTCCTTATGACCTCCTCTACTTATGACCCCCTCTCCTTATGACCTCCTCTCCTTATGACCTCCTCTCCTTATGATCCTCTCTCCTTATGACCCCCTCTCCTTATGACCCCCTCTCCTTATGTCCTCCTCTACTTATGACCCCCTCTCCTTATGACCTCCTCTCCTTATGACCCCCTCTCCTTATGATCCTCTCTCCTTATGACCTCCTCTCCTTATGATCCTCTCTCCTTATGACCCCCTCTCCTTATGACCCCCTCTCCTTATGACCTCCTCTCCTTATGATCCTCTCTCCTTATGACCCTCCCTCCTTATGACCTCCTCTCCTAACATTGGGTTTTTGGGACGGAGACAGTGAGAAAGAAAATGAGCCGTATTTTTCAATTTCCCCCTTCTCTCTCTCTCTCTCTCTCTCTCTCTCGCTCTCCCTCTCCCTCTCCCTCTCCCTCTCCCTCTCCCTCTCCCTCTCCCTCTCCCTCTCCCTCTCCCTCTCCCTCTCCCTCTCGCTCTCTCTCTCTTGCGCTCTCGCTCTCACTCACTCTCTCTCTCTCTCGCTCTCGCGCTCACGCTCGCTTGCTCTCTCTCCCCCGTTTGGTTTCCTCTCTGGGTATCTGTCTGAGTGTAGGTGTCTCTGGTATCAGACACAGACAGATGGATGGAACAGGTCTGTCGTTTTGACGTTGTTTTTCTCCATATTTTAGCTGTTTGGCAGGGATCCCTGAACTACAACCTCAATGCTAGAAACATCAGCATAGTTTAATACAGAGATGAGACAATGCTAGAAACATCAGCATAGTTTAATACAGAGATAAGACCTCAGTGCTAGAAACATCAGCATAGTTTAATACAGAGATAAGACCTCAATGCTAGAAACATCAGCATAGTTTAATACAGAGATATGTGGCTGAATGGCTTCTCTGGATCATGTGGAATGGGCAGTTCAAGGTTAACAGAGAGATGGTCAAGTTGGTTAACTCAGTGACCTTCGTACCGCGGCATCCGAGAGAGAGAGAGAGAGAGAGAGAGAGAGAGAGAGAGAGAGAGAGAGAGAGAGAGAGAGAGAGAGAGAGAGAGAGAGAGAGAGAGAGAGAGAGAGAGAGAGAGAGAGAGAGAGAGAGAGAGAGAGAGAGAGAGAGAGAGAGAGAGAGAGAGACCAAATAATGCATGCAGAGCAGAATTAGGCCAATACCCGCTAATTATCAAAATCCAGAAAAGAGCCGTTAAATTCTATAACCACTTAAAAGGAAGCGATTCCCAAACCTTCCATAACAAAGCCATCACCTACAGAGAGATGAACTTGGAGAAGAGTCCCCTAAGTAAGCTTGTCCTGGGGCTCTGTTCACAAACAGACCCCACAGAGCCACAGGACAACAACAACACAATTAGACCCAACCAAATCATGAGAAAACAAAAAGAGAATTACTTGACACATTGGAAAGAACAAACAAAAAAACAGAGCAAACTAGAATGCTATTTGGCCCTAAACAGAGAGTACACAGTGGCAGAATACCTGACCACTGTGACTGACCCAAACTTAAGGAAAGCTTTGACTATGTACAGACTCAGTGAGCATAGCCTTGCTATTGAGAAAGGCCGCCGTAGGCAGACCTGGCTGTTAAGAGAAGACAGGCTATGTGCACACTGCCCACAAAATGAGGTGGAAACTGAGCTGCACTTCCTAACCTCCTGCCAAATGTATGACCATATTAGAGACACATATTTCCCTCAGATTACAGCGATCCACAAAGAATTCGAAAACAAACCCAATTTTGATAAACTCCCTTATCTACTGGGTGAAAAACCACAGTGTGCCATCACAGCTGCAAGATTTGTGACCTGTTGCCACAAGAAAAGGGCAACCAGTGAAGAACAAACACCATTGTAAATACAACCCATATTTATGTTTATTTATTTTCCCATTTGTACTTTAACTATTTGCACATTGTTACAACACTGTATATATACATAATATGACATTTGAAATGTCTTTATTCTTTTGAAACTTCTGAGTGTAATGTTTACTGTTAATATTTATTGTTTATTTCACTTTTGTTTACTATCTACTTCACTTGCTTTGGCAATGTTAACACACGTTTCCCATGCCAATAAAGCCCTTAAATTGAAATTGAAATTGAATTGAGAGAGAGAGAGAGAGAGAGAGAGAGAGAGAGAGAGAGAGAGAGAGAGAGAGAGAGAGAGAGAGAGAGAGAGAGAGAGAGAGAGAGAGAGAGAGAGAGAGAGAGAGAGAGAGAGAGAGAGAGAGAGAGAGAGAGAGAGAGAGAGAGAGAGAGAGAGAGAGAGAGAGAGAGAGAGAGAGAGAGAGAGAGAGAGAGAGAGAAGGAGAGAGAGAGAGAGATAGAGACGGAGAGAGAGAGAGAGAGATGGAGAGATGGAGAGAGAGTGAGAGAGACAGAGAGAGAGAGAAGGGAGAGATAGAGATGGAGAGAGTGAGAGAGATGGAGAGAGAGTGAGAGAGACAGAGAGAGAGAGAGTGAGAGAGACAGAGAGAGAGACAGAGAGAGAGACGATCTGAGAGACAAGGCAAGAAGGGCCTTCTATGCCATCAAAAGGAACATAAAATTTGACATACCAATTAGGATCTGGCTAAAAATACTTGAATCAGTTATAGAACCCATTGCCCTTTATGGTTCTGAGGTCTGGGGTCCGCTCACCAACCAAGAATTCACAAAATGGGACAAACACCAAATTGAGACTCTGCATGCAGAATTCTGCAAAAACATCCTCCGTGTACAACGTAAAACACCAAATAATGCATGCAGAGCAGAATTAGGCCAATACCCGCTAATTATCAAAATCCAGAAAAGAGCCGTTAAATTCTATAACCACTTAAAAGGAAGCGATTCCCAAACCTTCCATAACAAAGCCATCACCTACAGAGAGATGAACTTGGAGAAGAGTCCCCTAAGTAAGCTTGTCCTGGGGCTCTGTTCACAAACACAAACAGACCCCACACAGCCCCAGGACAACAACAACAACACAATTAGACCCAACCAAATCATGAGAAAACAAAAAGAGAATTACTTGACACATTGGAAAGAACAAACAAATAAACAGAGCAAACTAGAATGCTATTTGGCCCTAAACAGAGAGTACACAGTGGCAGAATACCTGACAGAGAACCGAGAGGACTTACACATGGACTGAATTATATCTCATTCAGTTTGTGTTATATCTGACTGTGTGTGTGTGTATGTGTGTTCTCTCCAGGTTACTCTCTGTGTCTGGGTAAATCCTACTTCTTCCGCTTCAACCATCCAGAAGAGACCAGCAGTATGAAGAGCATGCTACCTCTGAAGAGCCCTATCTCACCCCTGACCTACAGCACTGGTAACACACACACACACACTCGCCCCTACCCTCTTTCACCTCTGACCTCTCCTTGACCCCAGTCCTCTCTTCTCCTCTGTTCCCTTCCTCCCCCATAGATCCCATCAGCCCATGGTCCCTCAGATTTCATACGACTTCCTCTCTCCCACTGTGTGTGAGGGTACAGTTACAGGTGGACCCCACCATGACAGGTGTGTGTGATTGAGACGTGTTCATGCGTGACGAAAGCATTCTTGCGTCCCTAATATATCCGGTATCTTCATAGGGGTCTTTGAATAGTCACAGGGTTATAAACACAGAAGGGATGCTTTATCGTAGGGTGTAAAACTGTCTGTTACACAAACCTAAAACAACTTCTCGAGACCAAGGCTGGTGGAATTTTTTTTCAGAACTGCCGATAGCTGTTGTCATGGTGATGCAGCTGTATTCTGCTGTAACCGTAGTGATTGATCTCGGCGTTTGATCATGGTGTGTGTGTCTGTCGTATATCAGTGCTGCTCTCTCGCTGTCTCTGTAGTCAGACAGCAGGAATGTACACACAAACATACATCTGTATAGGGATCTCTCTCACTCACACACACACACACACACACACACACACACACACACACCCACAACCACACACACACACACACACACACACACACACACACACACACACACACACACACACACACACACACACACACACACACACACACACACACACACACACACACACACACACACACACACACACACACACATTGAACACAATTGTATAGCGAGGAGCGATGAGCCTTTTAGTGCTAATAGTTTAATAAATATCAGAGAGGGCTGATATGAACCAGACCTTAAGGGCAGACCTTAAGGGCAAATCTATCCATGTGGAGCCTAGTGGTCTCTGTGTGTGTGTGTGTGTGTGTGTGTGTGTGTGTGTGTGTGTGTGTGTGTGTGTATGACTGCGTCTCCAGACCTTATGATGTCTTCTGCTTCCTGCCCCATTTCTCCACCTCCTTACAAGGCAGAGGTTCAACCTTTCACCCCTCGCTCGCACACTCTTATAGGTAAACACACTTAGTACCTGTGGACACACTCTTATAGGTAAACACACTTAGTACCTGTGCACACACTCTTATAGGTAAACACACTTAGTACATGTGGACACACTCTTATAGGTAAACACACTTAGTACCTGTGCACACACTCTTATAGGTAAACACACTTAGTACCTGTGCACACACTCTTATAGGTAAACACACTTAGTACCTGTGGACACACT
Source organism: Coregonus clupeaformis (assembly GCF_020615455.1). NCBI lineage: Eukaryota > Metazoa > Chordata > Actinopteri > Salmoniformes > Salmonidae > Coregonus > Coregonus clupeaformis. The sequence continues at coordinate 37,139,837 of NC_059198.1, read as the reverse complement.
CTTATAGGTAAACACACTTAGTACCTGTGCACACACTCTTATAGGTAAACACACTTAGTACCTGTGCACACACTCTTATAGGTAAACACACTTAGTACATGTGCACACACTATTATAGGTAAACACACTTAGTACCTGTGGACACACTCTTATAGGTAAACACACTTAGTACCTGTGGACACACTCTTATAGGTAAACACACTTAGTACCTGTGCACACACTCTTATAGGTAAACACACTTAGTACCTGTGCACACACTCTTATAGGTAAACACACTTAGTACCTGTGGACACACTCTTATAGGTAAACACACTTAGTACCTGTGGACACACTCTTATAGGTAAACACACTTAGTACCTGTGGACACACTCTTATAGGTAAACACACTTAGTACCTGTGGACACACTCTTATAGGTAAACACACTTAGTACCTGTGGACACACTCTTATAGGTAAACACACTTAGTACCTGTGCACACACTCTTATAGGTAAACACACTTAGTACCTGTGCACACACTCTTATAGGTAAACACACTTAGTACCTGTGTACACACTCTTATAGGTAAACACACTTAGTACCTGTGGACACACTCTTATAGGTAAACACACTTAGTACCTGTGGACACACTCTTATAGGTAAACACACTTAGTACCTGTGGACACACTCTTATAGTTAAACACACTTAGTACCTGTGCACACACTCTTATAGGTAAACACACTTAGTACCTGTGCACACACTCTTATAGGTAAACACACTTAGTACCTGTGCACACACTCTTATAGGTAAACACACTTAGTACCTGTGCACACACTCTTATAGGTAAACACACTTAGTACCTGTGCACACACTCTTATAGGTAAACACACTTAGTACCTGTGGACACACTCTTATAGGTAAACACACTTAGTACCTGTGGACACACTCTTATAGGTAAACACACTTAGTACCTGTGCACACACTCTTATAGGTAAACACACTTAGTACCTGTGCACACACTCTTATAGGTAAACACACTTAGTACCTGTGCACACAGTACCCATCAGGCACATAACGTTCTGAGAACCATATGTTTCTTAGAGCTTGGTGAGAGCGTGGTTGTCCTATGGTTATTTTGCAAACAGCCTTCCCACAACGTTCTGGTAATGGTGCAGGATATCCAGCTAGCACATAACGTTCTGAGAACCATATGTTTCTTAGGTGGGAATTTCAGTACTTCAGCATGATGTTTTCTGCACGTTTCCTCATGGTTCTATTTAAAGTCATGTTCTCAGAACATTAAGAAAACTTTCCATTAAAAAACAAACAAGAAAACAACATTAGTAACATTCCAAAAATGCTCCAAGAATGTTCTTTAAAAACATATACATTCCGTTCACAGTGACAACAATACTCCATCACCTACACTACCGTTCAAAAGCTTGGGGTCACTTAGAAATGTCCTTGTTTTCAAAAGAAAAGCAATTTTTCTGTCCATTAAAATAACATCAAATTGATCAGAAATACAGTGTAGACATTGTTAATGTTGTAAATGGCTATTGTAGCTGGAAACGGCTGATTTGTAATATCTACATAGGCGTACAGAGGCCCATTATCAGCAATCATGTCATGGTAGCTCCATCCTGGTGGCGCAGTGGACTAATTATATGGATAGAGAACAGAAGATCATAGGTTTGAATCTCACTGACGCCGTGCCACAATAAAAGAGAGTGTTTTCATGATTAATGCCTAAGCAAATTAATTTCCATTTGTCCTATCTGTGCCTGGAATTCAAAACAGTTAACCTAAGCTAGCAGTGTTATTAAACGTCTTATTGAAACATTCAGTAAACGTTTTAAGGAAGTTATAAAAAAAACTCCAAACAACCCTAGAATTTCCATTCTCAGAATGTAAATAAAACCTCCCAGGAAAACCATAGTAACCTCCCTGCAACCTAAAAATGTACGTACCCAGAACAGGCAATATTTTCACTTCCGTTCCCAGAACGTTTAAAATATGTTTCGTTTTATCGGTCAGGAAACGTACGGCTTCATTCCCATAACCAATGGGAAACCAAAAGCATTCGTTCCCACAACTTCCAAGGAACCACATGTGCCAGTTGGGTAGATACACACATGCCCGTCTACGTTTAGTGGTTATATGTGTGTCTTGGAGGTCGTGTTACTGTCTCGATGGTATGTAAAGAGTTGTCCCATTACTCAGGGAAAAATGTATTCCCTTCTTGTCTCAATTTCCTTTAGATCGTTGATGATTAAAATTACTAGATTTCCTCTTCATTGTGTTCAGTGTTTTCACATCAGTGGTGATGAAGGAGGGGAAATGGAGCCGTCAGTGGGATTGAGGAAATTCCTGATCACTGACAATATTTGTATTTCCCTCAAATTCCAAAGTAAGGAAGTCAGTTTTTCTACTTTAAAGAACTGAACTACCATGTGTGTGTTAGTTTTGGATCTGAGAAATGGTGTGTGTGTGTTGGCTCTCAGGCCCTCGGTGGGCCATTTGCTGGCAGGCCCTCTGTTGTTTGGGTTATGGGTGTTCTGCCAAGCCGAGCTATGAATCGACTTAGCTGCAGGTACAACCACCATGTAACTTTCTCCCTCACTCCTAAACCAAAACCACACATGGGAAGGCACACACTGACCCACGTATACACAGAGCTATTCTCAGAATAATAATACCTCTGCTCTTCCTCAGTCCTATAGGCTTAAACAGACAACGAATAGACGGGGACTGCTAATGTAAAGAATGTTTTTTTCACCATTCACTTAATGGTGAAGATGGACACTTTAAATAACATGTCTTACGTATCAACTCTCTCTCTCTCTCTCCCTCTCTCTCTCTCTCCCCCTCTCTCTCTCTCTCTCTCTCTCTCTCTCTCTCTCTCTCTCTCTCTCTCTCTCTCTCTCTCTCTCTCCAGACTATCTGAAGTTTAGTAGTGACTACAGCCATGGGGTGGTGGGAGGGGCCGGCAGCTCCAGAGGGATGCGCTCAGCCTCAGAGCTCCGTGATTTGATGGACACCTTACAACGCAAGAAGATCGCCCTGGCGACAAGCCTGAGAGCCAATGGGGACGTTAGCCCCTCCTACTTCAGTATGACACAGGTATGACAGCTGTAGAGCTTTCGCAGGAGGATCAGCCATACTCAACAGGCTAGTCCAGAACGGGGTCAATACGGAGTCCAGAACGGGGTCAATACGGAGTCCAGAACGGGGTCAATACGGAGTCCAGAACGGGGTCAATACGGAGTCCAGAACGGGGTCAATACGGAGTCCAGAACGGGGTCAATACGGATCTCCGCCCCATGGAAAAATGTGTAGAATTGCAGAAAATGAGCATTAGGACTTCTACATTTTCTCTCCGCCGACAATAGGGGTGTGAACAGTTTGAACAGTTTGAACAGTGTGAACAGTGTGAACAGTTTGAACAGTTTGAACAGTTTGAACAGTTTGAACAGTGTGAACAGTGTGAACAGTTTGAACAGTTTGAACAGTTTGAACAGTTTGAACAGTTTGAACACTTTGAACAGTTTGAACAGTGTGAACAGTTTGAACAGTTTGAACAGTTTGAACAGTTTGAACAGTGTGAACAGTTTGAACAGTGTGAACAGTGTGAACAGTTTGAACAGTGTGAACAGTTTGAACAGTGTGAACAGTTTGAACAGTTTGAACAGTGTGAACAGTGTGAACAGTTTGAACAGTGTGAACAGTGTGAACAGTTTGAACAGTGTGAACAGTTTGAACAGTTTGAACAGTTTGAACAGTGTGAACAGTTTGAACAGTGTGAACAGTTTGAACAGTTTGAACAGTGTGAACAGTTTGAACAGTGTGAACAGTTTGAACAGTTTGAACAGTGTGAACAGTTTGAACAGTTTGAACAGTTTGAACAGTTTGAACACTTTGAATAGTTTGAACAGTGTGAACAGTTTGAACAGTTTGAACAGTGTGAACAGTTTGAACAGTTTGAACAGTTTGAACAGTTTGAACAGTGTGAACAGTGTGAACAGTTTGAACAGTTTGAACAGTGTGAACAGTTTGAACAGTTTGAACAGTTTGAACAGTGTGAACAGTGTGAACAGTTTGAACAGTTTGAACAGTTTGAACAGTGTGAACAGTGTGAACAGTTTGAACAGTTTGAACAGTTTGAACAGTTTGAACAGTTTGAACAGTGTGAACAGTGTGAACAGTGTGAACAGTGTGAACAGTTTGAACAGTGTGAACAGTGTGAACAGTTTGAACAGTTTGAACAGTTTGAACAGTGTGAACAGTGTGAACAGTTTGAACAGTTTGAACAGTTTGAACAGTTTGAACAGTGTGAACAGTGTGAACAGTGCGAACAGTTTGAACAGTTTGAACAGTTTGAACAGTTTGAACAGTGTGAACAGTGTGAACAGTTTGAACAGTTTGAACAGTTTGAACAGTGTGAACAGTGCGAACAGTTTGAACAGTTTGAACAGTTTGAACAGTTTGAACAGTGTGAACAGTGTGAACAGTTTGAACAGTGTGAACAGTGTGAACAGTGTGAACAGTGTGAACAGTTTGAACAGTTTGAACAGTTTGAACAGTGTGAACAGTGTGAACAGTTTGAACAGTTTGAACAGTGTGAACAGTGTGAACAGTTTGAACAGTGTGAACAGTGTGAACAGTTTGAACAGTGTGAACAGTGTGAACAGTTTGAACAGTGTGAACAGTTTGAACAGTTTGAACAGTTTGAACAGTTTGAACAGTTTGAACAGTGTGAACAGTTTGAACAGTGTGAACAGTGTGAACAGTTTGAACAGTTTGAACAGTTTGAACAGTGTGAACAGTGTGAACAGTGTGAACAGTTTGAACAGTGTGAACAGTTTGAACAGTTTGAACAGTGTGAACAGTGTGAACAGTGTGAACAGTTTGAACAGTGTGAACAGTGTGAACAGTGTGAACAGTTTGAACAGTTTGAACAGTTTGAACAGTGTGAACAGTTTGAACAGTTTGGGGTTTCATGCATTGCGAGTTGGGGGGTTTACTACTACGTCGATAAATGACATTATCCGTCCAGACTTTTGCCACCTAGGAAATGTGTGTGACTGGACCTTCTCAAATAGTAGTTGAGGTTTTACATTCCTAATGAATTTTCTTCTACTTCTCGCTCCCTCCCAGTCTCCACCCACCACGCCTGTGACCTCACCCACCTCGATGTTGTCAGCCTATCAGGAGCAGGCTAGGCGTTTCTACGGCTCTGATCGTCCTCCTCTCTCTGGCAAAGCCGCCGCCCCTCCCTCCCCCTCTCGGCGCTCCGACCCCCCTTGCTCCCGATCCTCCGTGACCCGGAAACAATCCTACCAATCACGGGACAGCCTGCTGATCTCCCCTGGCAATGGGCGACACCCACTAAACCCAGACTCCTCCCCCCTGTTGTCGATGCAGAACGGTGGAGGTTCGTCTAACTCAGTGGCCGGTGGTGAGAGCCTCTCCTCTTCCCCATCCTCATACCTCTCTCCAACTAGTGGAGCGGCCAGCGTGCCCTCCAGCCCCTGCCTGGGACGCCAAAGTCACGGCAACCACGAGCCGGTGCCTATCAACCGAACCAGGAAGTACTCTGCAGGGTCTGTGTGCGGCATGATGGGAAGTCACAGCCACTCAATACCCCGCCTCTGCCCCTCGTCATCACCTCGTTCCCATGACAACGGAGCCCTGGCGCTCTGTTCCATCCCCCCGGCCTCGCGGCGCTCTGAGCCTCCACGCAACTCCTCTCACAACAATAGCCAAAACCACACCACAAACAGTAACTACAGCCATTACCAAACCACTAACTTCAACTACAGCCAGGCCCAAAACATGAACCACAACCGGAACCAAGGCGAGGGGGAGGTATCCATCTCCCTCTCCACCCCCAAGTCTCCCACCCAGGCCCCTCCAGACCTGACAGTACCGTCCCAATCAGGGGGCTCTTCCAGCCCCCGTGTGGCCAAGAAACTCAGCCTCACCTCCACCAGCTCCACCTCCAGCCTCCAGGAGCCAGAGAGACCAGCCAGCCGCGGAGCCTCCCCAGGACCAGAGCTCTTTCTGGGGGAGAGGGGGAGAGCGCACAGGGGGGGAAGCCTGGAGCCTGGGTTAAGACTAGGGGAACGAAGGCTGTCGTTTGGAAAGGGAGGGGTGGGGCTGGGGGCAGGGGTGACCCCACCAGGGAGGTTCAGGGCGAGGAGTGGCAGTATCAGCTCCCTGAGTGGGAAAGAAGAACTGACTGACTATCACCATCGCCAGCAAGACGAGAGACTACGAGAACAGGAAGTGGAGAGACTGGTGAGTAGTGTGTGTGTGTGTGTGTGTCTGTTTGAAATTATCTGCATGAAATAGCAATTCAATGAGGAACAGGATGGGTGGAATCAGATATCTTCCCTCTAACCTCACAACCTCCTGAACACACTCTTCGGCAGGTGCACTGTTTGGGCTCTCTCTCTCTCTCTCTCTCTCTCTCTCTCTCTCCTCTCACTTTCTGTCTCTCTCTCTCTCACTCCAAGGTTATTATAGTTTTAGTTTTTTATAGATGTTTATTATAAGTTTTGTTTCAGTTAGTTTTTAGACTTGATTTACTAGATTTTATTTAGTTTGAGTTTTATAAAATCATTTATTTTAGTTTTAGTGTTAGGGACAGAAAGTAGCCTTATGCATGGGAGGCTAGGAGCCAGTTATGTGTTTTAGGCCTAGTTTGTGTTTTTTTGGGATGTCACCTATTGCCACTGGGGAGCAGTAATACAAAATGTGATTGGTCAGGTCATATGTTTGGTTATGTTTACATTATAAATCAATCTTAATGTAACTTGGATTTAAAAGGATAATCATCGGTGTCCGACTCAGATTCAGACATTTCTGCCACGCCGTGCTAAGCTGTGATGAGGTGGTGTTGAAGGAGTCAGGCGCAGGAGGGTAAATCACAGAAACACAGGCTTTAATCCGCAAAAATACAGGTTTACGCAGAACTGCGTCAAACACACTCCAGGGCACAAAACAGGTGCACTGGAAAATACAAGGCACACAGGAAAATACTCCCGTCTAACAAAATACACGAGCTCCACCGAGCTTCACTAACCTTCACAATAAACAATCACCCACAAGGACAAGGGGGCAGAGGGAACACTTATACACAGACTAATTAGGGGATTAGAACCAGGTGTGTGTGATAACGAGACAAGACAATTGTGATGATGATTGGGGCGGCAGTGGTTAGTACTCCGGTGACGACGAACGCCGAAGCCTGCCCAAACAAGGAGGGGAGGCAGCCTCGGCCGAAGTCGTGACATAAGCTATGACCAGCTCTGGTTGTTGTTGGTATTTCTTGCTCCGTAAACACACAGCGTTATTTTTCAGAATCTCCTTAACTTTCTGGGTTGCTGTATCCAAAACAATCATTCCATTTAATCTGCCAGGAGTTTTAAATTCTTTTCTCTTTTATTTTAAACTAATTTGAATTAGATCTGCTCTTTTCATGCAAACTGCTAAAGTTGGTTGTCCTAACGTTGCCGTTGCCATGCAGCTACTAATACAGTGGGGAGAACAAGTATTTGATACACTGCCGATTTTGCAGGTTTTCCTACTTACAAAGCATGTAGAGGTCTGTAATGCAATAAAATGCTAATTAATTACTTTAAAATCATACAATGTGATTTTCTGGATTTTTGTTTTAGATTCCATCTCTCACAGTTGAAGTGTACCTATGATACAAATTACAGACCTCTACATGCTTTGTAAGTAGGAAAACCTGCAAAATCGGCAGTGTATCAAATACTTGTTCTCCCCACTGTATCTGGTAGTCTTTATCCTCTAAATATGTGTATGATTATTTGTGTTCAGATGAACTTTGAGGTTGGTTGGGTTTTCTCTTTTAACTCTGTTCCACACGCCGCCATCTTATGACACTACAATATTTGATTCCTTTCCAGCAATGTACTCAAAACAATCCCATGTGCTTCACCTTTTGCTGCCGCCATTGTTCACACACACACAAACACACACAACACACACACACACACACACACACACACACACACACACACACTCTCTTTTAAAATTATTTATTTAAATCCACAAATTACATTAAGAAGGATTGTCACGGTTTCGGCCGAGGCTGCTCCTCCTCCTTGCTCGGGCAGGCTTCGGCGTTCGTCGTCCCCAGAGTACTAGCTGCCACCGTTGTATGTTATCGATGTTTGTTTGGTTTTGTCTTCCTTGTACACCTGTTTCCTTTTAGTGTTAATTATGTCTCCTATAAGTTTCTCGTTTTGTTAGTCGTGAGTTGTGTGTAATTGTTCCGCCTGTCTTTTGGTGCTGCTCATTTTGCCTATTGTATGTTTAGGACCGTCGCACTGTTTTCGTGCGCTGTTAGTATGTTGGTGTTTTACGCACTGCTGCGTAATCGTTCGCCTCCGGGTTTGTTGAGGCCCATTTCGTTATTGTTGTCGTCTAGTAAAGTCTGTTGGACGAAGCTTCTGTGTCCTGCGCTTGATTCCTACACCACATCCACATCAGCCGCTTGATAAGGATTCAAACAATGCTAAGGTCTTGGATACAAGGGGCACTTAAAGATACAAAAGGCACCTTCTTCTCCACGCAGCTAGGCTACCCATAACAGCTGAAAGAGCAGTTGTTTTGCTCTGGTCTTCGGTAGGCCTGCAATCTGAAGGAACGTACCGTAAGCCTAGATATGTGGCCCAGACTGCCAAATACTACTGCCACCAACTTCCACTTATGTCCAAGGTGATACGAGGGGCTGGTATTTGAGAAGCTTGTCAGCAAAGGCTTCACCTCCAAAATCAACACCTCCCTCTGGCCTCCCCCACAACAACAATAGCTGTCTTATTCACACACACGGACAAACACACACACACACACACACACACACACACACACACACACACACACACACTCAATGGGTGTAACTTCTGTTAACAATTTCGATACCTTTTGGAAACAAAGCTCGTATTATAAGGAGGATGGGATCCACCCAAATCATTTGGGTTCATGGATCCTTTCACAGCATTATAAGGCTGCGTTGAGACAATGACTTATCAATGACCCAAGTCCAGCTCATTTAATCCCTACCATTGTGTCGCTGAGTTGTCATAATGATTCAGCAAATGTACATTTTCCTAGGGGCATTGGAAGACACAATGTAAATAACCTAATTAATGTCCCTCTAGCTGCCCCGAATGCCTCTGCTGATCGTACAGCTATTGTATACAGTAATCATGTGCCTAATAACCAGATTTATACTGTTAGCACTGAGCCGGTGTGCCTGAGGAGGAAGTCCACTGTGTGCAGCTCACCCTGCACTAACATAAAGAACATGAGCACATCTACTGCTGCTAAGCTTTCCAGTAAAACAATAAAAACAAGTAAGCATCCCAGAAGAAAAGTGCTCAAAATAGCCCACGTTAACATATGTAGCTTAAGAAACAAGGTTCATGAAATCAATAATATGCTGGTAACAGATGACATTCATATTCTGACAATCTCTGAAACTCACTTAGATAATACATTTGATGATACAGTGGTAGCAATACAAGGTTATAACATTTACAGAAAATATAGAAATGCCAATGGTGAAGGTGTTGCTGTTTATATTCAGAACCACATTCCTGTGAAGATTAGAGAGGATCTCATGTTAAATACTGTTGAAGTAATATGGCTACAGGTTCACCTGCCTCACCTAAAGCCCATTCTGGTGGGAAGCTGCTATAGACCACCAAGTGCTAACAGTCAGTATCTGGATAACATGTGTGAAATGCTTGATAATATATGTGATATCAATAGAGAGGTATACTTTCTGAGTGATTTAAATATTGACTGGCTTTCATCAGGCTGCCCACTCAAGAGAAAGCTTCTAACTGTAACCAGTGCCTGCAACCTGGTTCAAGTTATCAGTCAACCTACCAGGGTAGTTACAAACAGTACAGGAATGAAATCATCAACATGTATTGATTAAATCTCATGCTGCAGAGATTTGTTTGAAAGCAGTATCCAAATCCATTGGATGTAGTGATCACAATATAGTAGCCATATCTAGGAAAACCAAAGTTCCAAAGGCTGGGCCTAATATTGTGTATAAGAGGTCATACAATAGGTTTTGTAGTGATTCCTATGTTGTTGATGTAAAAAAAATATATGTTGGTCCGTGGTGTGTGATGAAGTGGTGCAGTGGTCTAAGGCACTGCATCGCAGTGCTAGCTGGTTCGTATCCAGGCTCTGTCGTAGCCGGCCGCGACAGGGAGACCCATGGGGCGGTGCACAATTGGCCCAGCGTCGTCCAGGGTAGGGGAGGGAATGGCCGGCAGGGATGTAGCTCAGTTGGAAGAACATGGCGTTTGCAACGCTAGGGTTGTGGGTCGATTCCCACGGGGGGCCAGTATGAAAAATAAAAATGTTAAATAAATGAAAAATAAAAAAATAATGTATGCACTCACTAACTGTAAGTCGCTCTGGATAAGAGTGTCTGCTAAATGACTAAAATGTAAATGCAATGAGGAGCAAACAGACACTGTACTTGACACATTTATGAAATTGCTTATTGCAGTTACTAATAAGCATGCACCCATTAAGAAAATGACTGTAAAAACTGTTAAATCCCTGTGGATTGATGAGGAATTGAAAAATTGTATGGTTGAGAGGGATGAGGCAAAAGGAATGTCAAATAAGTCTGGCTGCACAACCGATTGGCAAACATATTGCAAATTGAGAGATCATGTGACTAAACTGAATAAAAAGAATAAGAAACTACACTATGAAACAAAGATAAATGACATAAAGAATTATAGTAAAAAGCTTTGGAGCACCTTAAATTAAATGTTGGGCAAAAAGGCAAACTCAGCTCCATCATTCATTGAATCAGATGGTTCAGTCATCACAAAACCAACTGATATTGCCAACTACTTTAATTATTTTTTAATTGGCAAGATTAGCAAACTTAGGCATGACATGCCAGCAACAATTGCTGACACTACACATCCAAGTATATCTGACCAAATTATGAAAGACAAACGTTGTAATTTTGAATTCCGTAAAGTGAGTGTGGAAGAGGTGAAAAAATGATTGTTGTCTATCAACAATGACAAGACACCGGGGTCTGACAACTTGGATGGAAAATTACTGAGGATAATAGCGGACGATATTGCCACTCCTATTTGCCATATTTTCAATTTAAGCCTACTAGAATGTGTGTGCCCCCAGGCTTGGAGGGAAGTCATTCTGTTACCTAAGAATAGTAAAGCCCGCTTTACTGGCTCAAATAGCCGACCAATTAGCCTGTCACCAACCCTTAGTAAACTATTGGAAAAAATTGTGTTTGACCAGATACAATGCTATTTTACAGTAAAGAAATTGACAACACACTTTCAGCATGCTTATAGAGAAGGACATTCAACAAGCACAGCACTTACACAAATGACTGATGATTGGCTGAGAGAAATTGATGATAAAAACATTGTGGCGGCTGTTTTGTTAGACTTCAGTGCGGCTTTTGACATTATCGATCATAGTCTGCTGCTGGAAAAACAACACTTAACAAAGAGTTGCAGTTAGTTTCAGAGTGGGTGGCAAGGAATAAGTTAGTCCTAAATATTTCTAAAACTAAAAGCATTGTATTTGAAACAAATCATTCACTAAACTCCAAACCTCAACTAAATCTTGTAATAAATAATGTGGAGATTGAGCAAGTTGAGGTGACTAAACTGCTTGGAGTAACCTGGATTGTTAACTGTCATGGTCAAAACATATTGATACAACAGTAGCTAAGATTGGGAGATGTCTGTCCATAATAAAGCACTACTCTACCTTCTTAACAGCACTATCAACAAGGTAGGTCCTACAGGCTTTAGTTTTATCGCACCTGGACTACTGTTCAGTCGTGTGGTCAGGTGCCACAAAGAGGAACTTAGGAAAATTGCAATTGGCTCAAAACAGGGCAGTACGGCTGGCCCTTGGATGTACACAGAGAGCAAACATTAATGATATGCATGTCAATCTCTCCTGGCTCAAAGTGGAGGAGAGATTGACTTCATCACTGCTTGTGTTTGTGAGAGGTGTTGACATGTTGAAAGCACCGAGTTCAGACACCCATGCATACCCCACAAGACATGCCACCAGAGGTCTCTTCACAATCCCCAAGTCCAGAACAGACTATGGGAGGCACTGCATAGAGCCATGACTACATGGAACTCTATTCCATATCAGGTAACTGATGCAAGCAGTAGAATCAGATTTTAAAAACAGATAAAAATACACCTTATGGAACAGCGGGGACTGTGAAGCAACACAAACATAGGCACAGACACATGCATACACACACATGATAACATACGCACTATACACACACGTACACATGGATTTTGTGTTGCAGATATGTGGTAGTGGAGTAGGGGCCTGAGGGCACACACTTAGTGTGCTGTGAAATCTGTTATGAATGTATTGTAATGTTTTTTAAATGTATAACTGCCTTAATTTTGCTGGACCCCAGGAAGAGTAGCTGCTGCCTTGGCAGCAGCTAATGGGGATCCATAATAAGTACAAATACACACAAAGTAAACAGCGCTAAGGCCAAAAGCAAGACTTGCAGCCACATAACTATGGTCGGTGGCTTTCAGACAAGTGTTGGGCAACTTAAACTTGTTTTGTGTGCTGAATATTCCCAGAGGATCTTTAAACAATCCTCAAAGTATTTTCCCTATGATGTAAGTGCTGCCTTCATGGGAGAACATACACATGTCGTAAACACACATCCTATGCACCAATCATTCAATAGAATAAAGCTGTATCTCAATAGACTCCTCTCCTTCATCTACACTATTTTAGACTATTGAGATACGTCTCCTCTGTATGCTAACTGTCCCCCTAGAGGTGAGACAGGAGAGCAACACCCTCACTCTCACTCACTCTCAGTCACCCTCTCTTCCTCTCTTTCACTGTATCTGATAGGAGTCGAAGTGGTCTATAGTTTCTCTGATTGCAGTTAGCTGCCCATGGGACTGTCAGTGAAGCTCTAGGGAATGTCTTAGTGCAGTTCTAGGGACTGTCTTAGTGCAGCTCTAGGGACTGTCTTAGTGCAGCTCTAGGGACTGTCTTAGTGCAGCTCTAGGGACTGTCTTAGTGCAGCTCTAGGGACTGTCTTAGTGCAGCTCTAGGGACTGTCTTAGTGCAGCTCTAGGGACTGTCTTAGTGCAGCTCTAGGGACTGTCTTAGTGCAGCTCTAGGGACTGTCTTAGTGCAGCTCTAGGGACTGTCTTAGTGCAGCTCTAGGGACTGTCTTAGTGCAGCTCTAGGGACTGTCTTAGTGCAGCTCTAGGGACTGTCTTAGTGAAGCTCTAGGGACTGTCTTAGTGCAGCTCTAGGGACTGTCTTAGTGCAGCTCTAGGGACTGTCTTAGTGCAGCTCTAGGGACTGTCTTAGTGCAGCTCTAGGGACTGTCTTAGTGCAGCTCTAGGGACTGTCTTAGTGCAGCTCTAGGGACTGTCTTAGTGCAGCTCTAGGGACCGTCTTGTGCAGCTCTAGGGACTGTCTTAGTGCAGCTCTAGGGACTGTCTTAGTGAAGCTCTAGGGACTGTCTTAGTGCAGCTCTAGGGACTGTCTTAGTGCAGCTCTAGGGACCGTCTTAGTGCAGCTCTAGGGACTGTCTTAGTGCAGCTCTAGGGACTGTCTTAGTGCAGCTCTAGGGACTGTCTAGTGCAGCTCTAGGGACTGTCTTAGTGCAGCTCTAGGGACTGTCTTAGTGCACTCTAGGGACTGTCTTAGTGCAGCTCTAGGGGACTGTCTTAGTGCAGCTCTAGGGACTGTCTTAGTGCAGCTCTAGGGACTGTCTTAGTGCAGCTCTAGGGACTGTCTTAGTGCAGCTCTAGGGACTGTCTTAGTGCAGCTCTAGGGACTCTCTTAGTGCAGCTCTAGGGACTGTCTTAGTGCAGCTCTAGGGACTGTCTTAGTGCAGCTCTAGGGACTGTCTTAGTGCAGCTCTAGGGACTGTCTTAGTGCAGCTCTAGGGACTGTCTCAGTGCAGCTCTAGGGACTGTCTTAGTGCAACTCTAGGGACAGTCTAGTGAAGCTCTAGGGACTGCTAGTGCAGCCTAGGCTTGCAGCTCTAGGGACTGTCTTAGTGCAGCTCTAGGGAATGTCTTAGTGAAGCTCTAGGGACTGTCTTAGTGCAGCTCTAGGGAATGTCTTAGTGCAGCTCTAGGGCTGTCTTAGTGAAGCTCTAGGGACTGTCTTAGTGCAGCTCTAGGGACTGTCTTAGTGCAGCTCTAGGGACTGTCTTAGTGCAGCTCTAGGGACTGTCTTAGTGCAGCTCTAGGGACTGTCTTAGTGCAGCTCGTCTAGGCAGCTCTGGGACTGTCTTAGTGCAGCTCTAGGGACTGTCTTAGTGCAGCTCTAGGGACTGTCTTAGTGCAGCTCTAGGGACTGTCTTAGTGCAGCTCTAGGGACTGTCTTAGTGCAACTCTAGGGACAGTCTTAGTGAAGCTCTAGGGACTGTCTTAGTGCAGCTCTAGGGACTGTCTTAGTGCAGCTCTAGGGACTGTCTTAGTGCAGCTCTAGGGAATGTCTTAGTGCAGCTCTAGGGACTGTCTTAGTGCAGCTCTAGGGACTGTCTTAGTGCAGCTCTAGGGACTGTCTTAGTGCAGCTCTAGGGACTGTCTTAGTGCAGCTCTAGGGACTGTCTTAGTGCAGCTCTAGGGACTGTCTTAGTGCAGCTCTACGGACTGTCTTAGTGCAGCTCTAGGGACTGTCTTAGTGCAGCTCTAGGGACTGTCTTAGTGCAGCTCTAGGGACTGTCTTAGTGCAGCTCTAGGGACTGTCTTAGTGCAGCTCTAGGGACTGTCTTAGTGCAGCTCTAGGGACTGTCTTAGTGCAGCTAGGACTTCTTAGTGCAGCTCTAGGGACTGTCTTAGTGCAGCTCTAGGGACTGTCTTAGTGCAGCTCTTAGGGACTGTCTTAGTGCAGCTCTAGGGACTGTCTTAGTGCAGCTCTAGGGACTGTCTTAGTGCAGCTCTAGGGACTGTCTTAGTGCAGCTCTAGGGACTGTCTTAGTGCAGCTCTTAGGGACTGTCTTAGTGCAGCTCTAGGGACTGTCTTAGTGCAGCTCTAGGGACTGTCTTAGTGCAGCTCTAGGGACTGTCTTAGTGCAGCTCTAGGGACTGTCTTAGTGCAGCTCTAGGGACTGTCTTAGTGCAGCTCTAGGGACTGTCTTAGTGCAGCTCTAGGGACTGTCTTAGTGCAGCTCTAGGGACTGTCTTAGTGCAGCTCTAGGGACTGTCTTAGTGCAGCTCTAGGGACTGTCTTAGTGCAGCTCTAGGGACTGTCTTAGTGCAGCTCTAGGGACTGTCTTAGTGAAGCTCTAGGGACTGTCTTAGTGCAGCTCTAGGGACTGTCTTAGTGCAGCTCTAGGGACTGTCTTAGTGCAGCTCTAGGGACTGTCTTAGTGCAGCTCTAGGGACTGTCTTAGTGCAGCTCTAGGGACTGTCTTAGTGCAGCTCTAGGGACTGTCTTAGTGCAGCTCTAGGGACTGTCTTAGTGCAGCTCTAGGGACTGTCTTAGTGCAGCTCTAGGGACTGTCTTACTGCAGCTCTAGGGACTGTCTTAGTGCAGCTCTAGGGACTGTCTTAGTGCAGCTCTAGGGACTGTCTTAGTGCAGCTCTAGGGACTGTCTTAGTGCAGCTCTAGGGACTGTCTTAGTGCAGCTCTAGGGACTGTCTTAGTGCAGCTCTAGGGACTGTCAGTGAAGCTCTAGGGATTGTCTTAGTGCAGCTCTAGGGACTGTCTTAGTGCAGCTCTAGGACTGTCTTAGTGCAGCTCTAGGGACTGTCTTAGTGCAGCTCTAGGGACTGTCTTAGTGCAGCTCTAGGGACTGTCTTAGTGCAGCTCTAGGGACTGTCTTAGTGAAGCTCTAGGGACTGTCTTAGTGCAGCTCTAGGGACTGTCTTAGTGCAGCTCTAGGGACTGTCTTAGTGCAGCTCTAGGGACTGTCTTAGTGCAGCTCTAGGGACTGTCTTAGTGCAGCTCTAGGGACTGTCTTAGTGCAGCTCTAGGGACTGTCTTAGTGCAGCTCTAGGGACTGTCTTAGTGCAGCTCTAGGGCCTGTCAGTGAAGCTCTAGGGACTGTCTTAGTGCAGCTCTAGGGACTGTCTTAGTGCAGCTCTAGGGACTGTCTTAGTGCAGCCCTAGGGACTGTCTTAGTGCAGCTCTAGGGACTGTCTTAGTGCAGCTCTAGGGACTCTCTTAGTGCAGCTCTAGGGACTGTCTTAGTGCAGCTCTAGGGACTGTCTTAGTGCAGCTCTAGGGACTGTCTTAGTGCAGCTCTAGGGACTGTCTTAGTGCAGCTCTAGGGACTGTCTTAGTGCAGCTCTAGGGACTGTCTTAGTGCAACTCTAGGGACAGTCTTAGTGAAGCTCTAGGGACTGTCTTAGTGCAGCTCTAGGGACTGTCTCAGTGCAGCCCTAGGGACTGTCTTAGTGCAGCTCTAGGGACTGTCTTAGTGCAGCTCTAGGGACTGTCTTAGTGCAGCTCTAGGGACTGTCTTAGTGCAGCTCTAGGACTGTCTTAGTGCAGCTCTAGGGACTGTCTTAGTGCAGCTCTAGGGACTGTCTTAGTGCAGCTCTAGGGACTGTCTTAGTGCAGCTCTAGGGACTGTCTTAGTGCAGCTCTAGGGACTGTCTTAGTGCAGCTCTAGGGACTGTCTTAGTGAAGCTCTAGGGACTGTCTTAGTGCAGCTCTAGGGACTGTCTTAGTGCAGCTCTCAGGGACTGTCTTAGTGCAGCTCTAGGGACTGTCTTAGTGCAGCTCTAGGGACTGTCTTAGTGCAACTCTAGGGACTGTCTTAGTGCAGCTCTAGGGACTGTCTTAGTGCAGCTCTAGGGACTGTCTTAGTGCAGCTCTAGGGCCTGTCTTAGTGCAGCTCTAGGGACTGTCTTAGTGCAGCTCTAGGGACTGTCTTAGTGCAGCTCTAGGGACTGTCTTAGTGCAGCTCTAGGGACTGTCTTAGTGCAGCTCTAGGGACTGTCTTAGTGCAGCTCTAGGGACTGTCTTAGTGCAGCTCTAGGGACTGTCTTAGTGCAGCTCTAGGGACTGTCTTAGTGCAGCTCTAGGGACTGTCTTACTGCAGCTCTAGGGACTGTCTTAGTGCAGCTCTAGGGACTGTCTTAGTGCAGCTCTAGGGACTGTCTTAGTGCAGCTCTAGGGACTGTCTTAGTGCAGCTCTAGGGACTGTCTTAGTGCAGCTCTAGGACCTGTCTTAGTGAAGCTCTAGGGACTGTCTTAGTGCAGCTCTAGGGACTGTCTTAGTGCAGCTCTAGGGACTGTCTTAGTGCAGCCCTAGGGACTGTCTTAGTGCAGCTCTAGGGACTGTCTTAGTGCAGCTCTAGGGACTCTCTTAGTGCAGCTCTAGGGACTGTCTTAGTGCAGCTCTAGGGACTGTCTTAGTGCAGCTCTAGGGACTGTCTTAGTGCAGCTCTAGGGACTGTCTTAGTGCAACTCTAGGGACAGTCTTAGTGAAGCTCTAGGGACTGTCTTAGTGCAGCTCTCCAGGGACTGTCTTAGTGCAGCTCTAGGGACTGTCTTAGTGCAGCTCTAGGGAATGTCTTAGTGAAGCTCTAGGGACTGTCTTAGTGCAGCTCTAGGGAATGTCTTAGTGCAGCTCTAGGGACTGTCTTAGTGCAGCTCTAGGGACTGTCTTAGTGCAGCTCTAGGGACTGTCTTAGTGCAGCTCTAGGGACTGTCTTAGTGCAGCTCTAGGGACTGTCTTAGTGCAGCTCTAGGGACTGTCTTAGTGCAGCTCTAGGGACTGTCTTAGTGAAGCTCTAGGGACTGTCTTAGTGAAGCTCTAGGGACTGTCTTAGTGCAGCTCTAGGGACTGTCTTAGTGCAGCTCTAGGACCTGTCTAGTGAAGCTCTAGGGACTGTCTTAGTGCAGCTCTAGGGACTGTCTTAGTGCAGCTCTAGGGACTGTCTTAGTGCAGCTCTAGGGACTGTCTTAGTGCAGCTCTAGGGACTGTCTTAGTGCAGCTCTAGGGACTGTCTTAGTGCAGCTCTAGGGACTGTCTTAGTGCAGCTCTAGGGACTGTCTTAGTGCAGCTCTAGGGACTGTCTTAGTGCAGCTCTAGGGACTGTCTTAGTGCAGCTCTAGGGACTGTCTTAGTGCAGCTCTAGGGACTGTCTTAGTGCAGCTCTAGGGACTGTCTTAGTGCAGCTCTAGGGACTGTCTTAGTGCAGCTCTAGGGACTGTCTTAGTGCAGCTCTAGGGACTGTCTTAGTGCAGCTCTAGGGCCTGTCTTAGTGCAACTCTAGGGATTGTCTTAGTGCAGCTCTAGGGACTGTCTTAGTGCAGCTCTAGGGACTGTCTTAGTGCAGCTCTAGGGACTGTCTTAGTGCAGCTCTAGGGACTGTCTTAGTGCAGCTCTAGGGACTGTCTTAGTGCAGCTCTAGGGACTGTCTTAGTGCAGCTCTAGGGACTGTCTTAGTGCAGCTCTAGGGACTGTCTTAGTGCAGCTCTAGGGACTGTCTTACTGCAGCCTAGGGACTGTCTTAGTGCAGCTCTAGGGACTGTCTTAGTGCAGCTCTAGGGACTGTCTTACTGCAGCTCTAGGGACTGTCTTAGTGCAGCTCTAGGGACTGTCTTAGTGCAGCTCTAGGACCTGTCAGTGAAGCTCTAGGGACTGTCTTAGTGCAGCTCTAGGGACTGTCTTAGTGCAGCTCTAGGGACTGTCTTAGTGCAGCTCTAGGGGACTGTCTTAGTGCAGCTCTAGGGACTGTCTTAGTGCAGCTCTAGGGACTGTCTTAGTGCAGCTCTAGGGACTGTCTTAGTGCAGCTCTAGGGACTGTCTTAGTGCAGCTCTAGGGACTGTCTTAGTGCAGCTCTAGGGACTGTCTTAGTGCAGCTCTAGGGACTGTCTTAGTGCAGCTCTAGGGACTGTCTTAGTGCAGCTCTAGGGACTGTCTTAGTGCAGCTCTAGGGACTGTCTTAGTGCAGCTCTAGGGACTGTCTTAGTGCAGCTCTAGGGACTGTCTTAGTGCAGCTCTAGGGAATGTCTTAGTGAAGCTCTAGGGACTGTCTTAGTGCAGCTCTAGGGAATGTCTTAGTGCAGCTCTAGGGACTGTCTTAGTGCAGCTCTAGGGACTGTCTTAGTGCAGCTCTAGGGACTGTCTTAGTGCAGCTCTAGGGACTGTCTTAGTGCAGCTCTAGGGACTGTCTTAGTGCAGCTCTAGGGACTGTCTTAGTGAAGCTCTAGGGACTGTCTTAGTGAAGCTCTAGGACTGTCTTAGTGCAGCTCTAGGGACTGTCTTAGTGCAGCTCTAGGACTGTCTTACTGCAGCTCTAGGGACTGTCTTAGTGCAGCTCTAGGGACTGTCTTAGTGCAACTCTAGGGACTGTCTTAGTGCAGCTCTAGGGACTGTCTTAGTGCAGCTCTAGGGACTGTCTTAGTGCAGCTCTAGGGCCTGTCAGTGAAGCTCTAGGGATTGTCTTAGTGCAGCTCTAGGGACTGTCTTAGTGCAGCTCTAGGGACTGTCTTAGTGCAGCTCTAGGGACTGTCTTAGTGCAGCTCTAGGGACTGTCTTAGTGAAGCTCTAGGGACTGTCTTAGTGAAGCTCTAGGGACTGTCTTAGTGCAGCTCTAGGGACTGTCTTAGTGCAGCTCTAGGGACTGTCTTACTGCAGCTCTAGGGACTGTCTTAGTGCAGCTCTAGGGACTGTCTTAGTGCAGCTCTAGGGACTGTCTTAGTGCAGCTCTAGGGACTGTCTTAGTGCAGCTCTAGGGACTGTCTTAGTGCAGCTCTAGGACCTGTCAGTGAAGCTCTAGGGATTGTCTTAGTGCAGCTCTAGGGACTGTCTTAGTGCAGCTCTAGGGACTGTCTTAGTGCAGCCCTAGGGACTGTCTTAGTGCAGCTCTAGGGACTGTCTTAGTGCAGCTCTAGGGACTCTCTTAGTGCAGCTCTAGGGACTGTCTTAGTGCAGCTCTAGGGACTGTCTTAGTGCAGCTCTAGGGACTGTCTTAGTGCAGCTCTAGGGACTGTCTTAGTGCAACTCTAGGGACTGTCTTAGTGCAGCTCTAGGGACTGTCTTAGTGCAGCTCTAGGGACTGTCTTAGTGCAGCTCTAGGGACTGTCTTAGTGCAGCTCTAGGGCCTGTCTTAGTGCAGCTCAGGACTGTCTTAGTGCAGCTCTAGGGACTGTCTTAGTGCTCTAGGGACTGTCTTAGTGCAGCTCTAGGGACTGTCTTAGTGCAGCTCTAGGGACTGTCTTAGTGCAGCTCTAGGGACTGTCTTAGTGCAGCTCTAGGGACTGTCTTAGTGCAGCTCTAGGGACTGTCTTAGTGCAGCTCTAGGGACTGTCTTAGTGAAGCTCTAGGGACTGTCTTAGTGCAGCTCTAGGGACTGTCTTAGTGCAGCTCTAGGGACTGTCTTAGTGCAGCTCTAGGGACTGTCTTAGTGCAGCTCTAGGGACTGTCTTAGTGCAGCTCTAGGGACTGTCTTAGTGCAGCTCTAGGCTGTCTGCAGCTCTGGGACTGTCTTAGTGCAGCTCTAGGGACTGTCTTAGTGCAGCTCTAGGGACTGTCTTAGTGCAGCTCTAGGGACTGTCTTAGTGCAGCTCTAGGGACTGTCTTAGTGCAGCTCTAGGGACTGTCTTAGTGCAGCTCTAGGGACTGTCTAGTGCAGCTCTAGGGACTGTCTTAGTGCAGCTCTAGGACTGTCTTAGTGCAGCTCTAGGGACTGTCTTAGTGCAGCTCTAGGGACTGTCTTAGTGCAGCTCTAGGGACTGTCTTAGTGCAGCTCTAGGGACTGTCTTAGTGCAGCTCTAGGGACTGTCTTAGTGCAGCTCTAGGGACTGTCTTAGTGCAGCTCTAGGGACTGTCTTAGTGCAGCTCTAGGGCCTGTCAGTGAAGCTCTAGGGATTGTCTTAGTGCAGCTCTAGGGACTGTCTTAGTGCAGCTCTAGGGACTGTCTTAGTGCAGCTCTAGGGACTGTCTTAGTGCAGCTCTAGGACTGTCTTAGTGCAGCTCTAGGGACTGTCTTAGTGAAGCTCTAGGGACTGTCTTAGTGAAGCTCTAGGGACTGTCTTAGTGCAGCTCTAGGGACTGTCTTAGTGCAGCTCTAGGGACTGTCTTAGTGCAGCTCTAGGGACTGTCTTAGTGCAGCTCTAGGGACTGTCTTAGTGCAACTCTAGGGACTGTCTTAGTGCAGCTCTAGGACTGTCTTAGTGCAGCTCTAGGGACTGTCTTAGTGCAGCTCTAGGGACTGTCAGTGAAGCTCTAGGGATTGTCTTAGTGCAGCTCTAGGGACTGTCTTAGTGCAGCTCTAGGGACTGTCTTAGTGCAGCTCTAGGGACTGTCTTAGTGCAGCTCTAGGGACTGTCTTAGTGCAGCTCTAGGGACTCTCTTGAGCTGCAGCTCTAGGGACTGTCTTAGTGCAGCTCTAGGGACTGTCTTAGTGCAGCTCTAGGGACTGTCTTAGTGCAGCTCTAGGGACTGTCTTAGTGCAGATCTAGGGACTGTCTTAGTGCAGCTCTAGGACTGTCTTAGTGCAGCTCTAGGGACTCGTCTTAGTGCAGCTCTAGGGACTGTCTTAGTGCAGCTCTAGGGACTGTCTTAGTGCAGCTCTCAGGGACTGTCTTAGTGCAGCTCTAGGGACTGTCTTAGTGCAGCTCTAGGGAATGTCTTAGTGCAGCTCTAGGGACTGTCTTAGTGCAGCTCTAGGGACTGTCTTAGTGCAGCTCTAGGGACTGTCTTAGTGCAGCTCTAGGACTGTCTTAGTGCAGCTCTAGGGACTGTCTTAGTGCAGCTCTAGGGACTGTCTTAGTGCAGCTCTAGGGACTGTCTTAGTGAAGCTCTAGGGACTGTCTTAGTGCAGCTCTAGGGACTGTCTTAGTGCAGCTCTAGGGACTGTCTTAGTGAAGCTCTAGGGACTGTCTTAGTGCAGCTCTAGGGACTGTCTTAGTGCAGCTCTAGGGACTGTCTTAGTGCAGCTCTAGGGACTGTCTTACTGCAGCTCTAGGGACTGTCTTAGTGCAGCCTCTAGGGACTGTCTTAGTGCAGCTCTAGGGACTGTCTTAGTGCAGCTCTAGGGACTGTCTTAGTGCAGCTCTAGGGACTGTCTTAGTGCAGCTCTAGGGCCTGTCTAGTGCAGCTCTAGGGATTGTCTTAGTGCAGCTCTAGGGACTGTCTTAGTGCAGCTCTAGGGACTGTCTTAGTGCAGCTCTAGGGACTGTCTTAGTGCAGCTCTAGGGACTGTCTTAGTGCAGCTCTAGGGACTGTCTTAGTGCAGCTCTAGGGACTGTCTTAGTGCAGCTCTAGGGACTGTCTTAGTGCAGCTCTAGGGACTGTCTTAGTGCAGCTCTAGGGACTGTCTTAGTGCAGCTCTAGGGACTGTCTTAGTGCAGCTCTAGGGACTGTCTTAGTGCAGCTCTAGGGACTGTCTTAGTGCAGCTCTAGGGACTGTCTTAGTGCAACTCTAGGGACTGTCTTAGTGCAGCTTCTAGGGACTGTCTTAGTGCAGCTCTAGGGACTGTCTTAGTGCAGCTCTAGGGACTGTCTTAGTGCAGCTCTAGGGACTGTCTTAGTGCAGCTCTAGGGACTGTCTTAGTGCAGCTCCAGGGACTGTCTTAGTGCAGCTCTAGGGACTGTCTTAGTGCAGCTCTAGGACTGTCTTAGTGCAGCTCTAGGGACTGTCTTAGTGCAGCTCTAGGGACTGTCTTAGTGCAGCTCTAGGGACTGTCTTAGTGCAGCTCTAGGGACTGTCTTAGTGCAGCTCTAGGGACTGTCTTAGTGCAGCTCTAGGGACTGTCTTAGTGCAGCTCTAGGGACTGTCTTAGTGCAGCTCTAGGGACTGTCTTAGTGCAGCTCTAGGGACTGTCTTAGTGCAGCTCTAGGGACTGTCTTAGTGCAGCTCTAGGGACTGTCTTTGAGTGCAGCTCTAGGACTGTCTTAGTGCAGCTCTAGGGACTGTCTTAGTGCAGCTCTAGGGACTGTCTTAGTGCAGCTCTAGGGACTGTCTTAGTGCAGCTCTAGGGACTGTCTTAGTGCAGCTCTAGGGACTGTCTTAGTGCAGCTCTAGGGACTGTCTTAGTGCGAGCTCTAGGGACTGTCTTAGTGCAGCTCTAGGGACTGTCTTAGTGCAGCTCTAGGGACTGTCTTAGTGCAGCTCTAGGGAATGTCTTAGTGCAGCTCTAGGGACTGTCTTAGTGCAGCTCTAGGGAATGTCTTAGTGCAGCTCTAGGGACTGTCTTAGTGCAGCTCTAGGGACTGTCTTAGTGCAGCTCTAGGGACTGTCTTAGTGCAGCTCTAGGGACTGTCTTAGTGCAGCCCAGGGCTTCTTAGTGCAGCTCTAGGGACTGTCTTAGTGCAGCTCTAGGGACTGTCTTAGTGCAGCTCTAGGGACTGTCTTAGTGCAGCTCTAGGGACTGTCTTAGTGCAGCTCTAGGGACTGTCTTACTGCAGCTCTAGGGACTGTCTTAGTGCAGCTCTAGGGACTGTCTTAGTGCAGCTCTAGGGACTGTCTTAGTGCAGCTCTAGGGACTGTCTTAGTGCAGCTCTAGGGCCTGTCTTAGTGCAGCTCTAGGGACTGTCTTAGTGCAGCTCTAGGGACTGTCTTAGTGCAGCTCTAGGGACTGTCTTAGTGCAGCTCTAGGGACTGTCTTAGTGCAGCTCTAGGGACTGTCTTAGTGCAGCTCTAGGGACTGTCTTAGTGCAGCTCTAGGGACTGTCTTAGTGCAGCTCTAGGGACTGTCTTAGTGCAGCTCTAGGGACTGTCTTAGTGCAGCTCTAGGGACTGTCTTAGTGCAGCTCTAGGGACTGTCTTAGTGCAGCTCCTAGGGACTGTCTTAGTGAAGCTCTAGGGACTGTCTTAGTGCAGCTCTAGGGACTGTCTTAGTGCAGCTCTAGGGGACTGTCTTAGTGCAGCTCTAGGGACTGTCTTAGTGCAGCTCTAGGGACTGTCTTAGTGCAGCTCTAGGGAATGTCTTAGTGCAGCTCTAGGGACTGTCTTAGTGCAGCTCTAGGGACTGTCTTAGTGCAGCTCTAGGGACTGTCTTAGTGCAGCTCTAGGGACTGTCTTAGTGCAGCTCTAGGGACTGTCTTAGTGCAGCTCTAGGGACTGTCTTAGTGCAGCTCTAGGGACTGTCTTAGTGCAGCTCTAGGGACTGTCTTAGTGCAGCTCTAGGGACTGTCTTAGTGCAGCTCTAGGGACTGTCTTAGTGCAGCTCTAGGGACTGTCTTAGTGCAGCTCTAGGGACTGTCTTAGTGCAGCTCTAGGGACTGTCTTAGTGCAGCTCTAGGACTGTCTTAGTGCAGCTCTAGGGACTGTCTTAGTGCAGCTCTAGGGACTGTCTTAGTGCAGCTCTAGGGACTGTCTTAGTGCAGTTCTAGGGACTGTCTTAGTGCAGCTCTAGGGACTGTCTTAGTGCAGCTCTAGGGACTGTCTTAGTGCAGCTCTAGGGACTGTTCTTAGTGCAGCTCTAGGGACTGTCTTGGTGCAGCTCTAGGGACTGTCTTAGTGCAGCTCTAGGGACTGTCTTACTGCAGCTCTAGGGACTGTCTTAGTGCAGCTCTAGGGACTGTCTTAGTGCAGCTCTAGGGACTGTCTTAGTGCAGCTCTAGGGACTGTCTTAGGTGCAGCTCTAGGGACTGTCTTAGTGCAGCTCTAGGGACTGTCTTAGTGCAGCTCTAGGGACTGTCTTAGTGCAGCTCTAGGGATTGTCTTAGTGCAGCTCTAGGGACTGTCTTAGTGCAGCTCTAGGGACTGTCTTAGTGCAGCTCTAGGGACTGTCTTAGTGCATCTCTAGGGACTGTCTTAGTGCAGCTCTAGGGACCGTCTTGTGCAGCTCTAGGGACTGTCTTAGTGCAGCTCTAGGGACTGTCTTAGTGCAGCTCTAGGGACTGTCTTAGTGCAGCTCTAGGGACTGTCTTAGTGAAGCTCTAGGGACTGTCTTGGTGCAGCTCTAGGGACTGTCTTAGTGCAGCTCTAGGGACTGTCTTAGTGCAGCTCTAGGGACTGTCTTAGTGCAGCTCTAGGGACTGTCTTAGTGCAGCTCTAGGGACTGTCTTAGTGCAGCTCTAGGGACTGTCTTAGTGCAGCTCTAGGGACTGTCTTAGTGCAGCTCTAGGGGACTGTCTTAGTGCAGCTCTAGGGACTGTCTTAGTGCAGCTCTAGGGCCTGTCTTAGTGCAGCTCTAGGGACTGTCTTAGTGCAGCTCTGGGGACTGTCTTAGTGCAGCTCTAGGGACTGTCTTAGTGCAGCTCTAGGGACTGTCTTAGTGCAGCTCTAGGGACTGTCTTAGTGCAGCTCTAGGGACTGTCTTAGTGCAGCTCTAGGGACTGTCTTAGTGCAGCTCTAGGGACTGTCTTAGTGCAGCTCTAGGGACTGTCTTAGTGCAGCTCTAGGGACTGTCTTAGTGCAGCTCTAGGGACTGTCTTAGTGCAGCTCTAGGGACTGTCTTAGTGCAGCTCTAGGGACTGTCTTAGTGCAGCTCTAGGACTGTCTTAGTGCAGCTCTCAGGGACTGTCTTAGTGCAGCTCTAGGGACTGTCTTAGTGCAGCTCTAGGGACTGTCTTAGTGCAGCTCTAGGGACTGTCTTAGTGCAGCTCTAGGGACTGTCTTAGTGCAGCTCTAGGGACTGTCTTAGTGCAGCTCTAGGGACTGTCTTAGTGCAGCTCTAGGGACTGTCTTAGTGCAGCTCTAGGGACTGTCTTAGTGCAGCTCTAGGGACTGTCTTAGTGCAGCTCTAGGGACTGTCTTAGTGCAGCTCTAGGGACTGTCTTAGTGCAGCTCTAGGGACTGTCTTAGTGCAGCTCTAGGGACTGTCTTAGTGCAGCTCTAGGGACTGTCTTAGTGCAGCTCTAGGGACTGTCTTAGTGCAGCTCTAGGGACTGTCTTAGTGCAGCTCTAGGGACTGTCTTAGTGCAGCTCTAGGGACTGTCTTAGTGCAGCTCTAGGGACTGTCTTAGTGCAGCTCTAGGGACTGTCTTAGTGCAGCTCTAGGGACTGTCTTAGTGCAGCTCTAGGGACTGTCTTAGTGCAGCTCTAGGGACTGTCTTAGTGCAGCTCTAGGGACTGTCTTAGTGCAGCTCTAGGGACTGTCTTAGTGCAGCTCTAGGGACTGTCTTAGTGCAGCTCTAGGGACTGTCTTAGTGCAGCTCTAGGGACTGTCTTAGTGCAGCTCTAGGGACTGTCTTAGTGCAGCTCTAGGGACTGTCTTAGTGCAGCTCTAGGGACTGTCTTAGTGCAGCTCTAGGGACTGTCTTAGTGCAGCTCTAGGGACTGTCTTAGTGCAGCTCTAGGGACTGTCTTAGTGCAGCTCTAGGGACTGTCTTAGTGCAGCTCTAGGGACTGTCTTAGTGCAGCTCTAGGGACTGTCTTAGTGCAGCTCTAGGGACTGTCTTAGTGCAGCTCTAGGGACTGTCTTAGTGCAGCTCTAGGGACTGTCTTAGTGCAGCTCTAGGGACTGTCTTAGTGCAGCTCTAGGGACTGTCTTAGTGCAGCTCTAGGGACTGTCTAGTGCAGCTCTAGGGACTGTCTTAGTGCAGCTCTAGGGACTGTCTTAGTGCAGCTCTAGGGACTGTCTTAGTGCAGCTCTAGGGACTGTCTTAGTGCAGCTCTAGGGACTGTCTTAGTGCAGCTCTAGGGACTGTCTTAGTGCAGCTCTAGGGACTGTCTTAGTGCAGCTCTGGGACTGTCTTAGTGCAGCTCTAGGGACTGTCTTAGTGCAGCTCTAGGGACTGTCTTAGTGCAGCTCTAGGGACTGTCTTAGTGCAGCTCTAGGGACTGTCTTAGTGCAGCTCTAGGGACTGTCTTAGTGCATTAGGGACTGTCTTAGTGCAGCTCTAGGGACTGTCTTAGTGCAGCTCTAGGGACTGTCTTAGTGCAGCTCTAGGGACTGTCTTAGTGCAGCTCTAGGGACTGTCTTAGTGCAGCTCTAGGGACTGTCTTAGTGCAGCTCTAGGACTGTCTTAGTGCAGCTCTAGGGACTGTCTTAGTGCAGCTCTAGGGACTGTCTTAGTGCAGCTCTAGGGACTGTCTTAGTGCAGCTCTAGGGACTGTCTTAGTGCAGCTCTAGGGACTGTCTTAGTGCAGCTCTAGGGACTGTCTTAGTGCAGCTCTAGGGACTGTCTTAGTGCAGCTCTAGGGACTGTCTTAGTGCAGCTCTAGGGACTGTCTTAGTGCAGCTCTAGGGACTGTCTTAGTGCAGCTCTAGGGACTGTCTTAGTGCAGCTCTAGGGACTGTCTTAGTGCAGCTCTAGGGACTGTCTTAGTGCAGCTCTAGGGGACTGTCTTAGTGCAGCTCTAGGGACTGTCTTAGTGCAGCTCTAGGGACTGTCTTAGTGCAGCTCTAGGGACTGTCTTAGTGCAGCTCTAGGGACTGTCTTAGTGCAGCTCTAGGGACTGTCTTAGTGCAGCTCTAGGGACTGTCTTAGTGCAGCTCTAGGGACTGTCTTAGTGCAGCTCTAGGACTGTCTTAGTGCAGCTCTAGGGACTGTCTTAGTGCAGCTCTAGGGACTGTCTTAGTGCAGCTCTAGGGACTGTCTTAGTGCAGCTCTAGGGACTGTCTTAGTGCAGCTCTAGGGACTGTCTTAGTGCAGCTCTAGGGACTGTCTTAGTGCAGCTCTAGGGACTGTCTTAGTGCAGCTCTAGATCTGTCTTAGTGCAGCTCTAGGGACTGTCTTAGTGCAGCTCCAGGGACTGTCTTAGTGCAGCTCTAGGGACTGTCTTAGTGCAGCTCTAGGGGACTGTCTTAGTGCAGCTCTATGGACTGTCTTAGTGCAGCTCTAGGGACTGTCTTAGTGCAGCTCTAGGGGACTGTCTTAGTGCAGCTCTAGGGACTGTCTTAGTGCAGCTCTAGGACTGTCTTAGTGCAGCTCTAGGGACTGTCTTAGTGCAGCTCTATGGACTGTCTTAGTGCAGCTCTAGGGACTGTCTTAGTGCAGCTCTAGGGACTGTCTTAGTGCAGCTCTCAAGGGACTGTCTTAGTGCAGCTCTAGGGACTGTCTTAGTGCAGCTCTAGGGACTGTCTTAGTGCAGCTCTAGGGACTGTCTTAGTGCAGCTCTAGGGACTGTCTTAGTGCAGCTCTAGGGACTGTCTTAGTGCAGCTCTAGGGACTGTCTTAGTGCAGCTCTAGGGACTGTCTTAGTGCAGCTCTAGGGACTGTCTTAGTGCAGCTCTAGGGACTGTCTTAGTGCAGCTCTAGGACTGTCTTAGTGCAGCTCTAGGGACTGTCTTAGTGCAGCTCTAGGGACTGTCTTAGTGCAGCTCTAGGGACTGTCTTAGTGCAGCTCTAGGGACTGTCTTAGTGCAGCTCTAGGGACTGTCTTAGTGCAGCTCTAGGGACTGTCTTAGTGCAGCTCTAGGGACTGTCTTAGTGCAGCTCTAGGGACTGTCTTAGTGCAGCTCTAGGGACTGTCTTAGTGCAGCTCTAGGGACTGTCTTAGTGCAGCTCTAGGGACTGTCTTAGTGCAGCTCTAGGGACTGTCTTAGTGCAGCTCTAGGGACTGTCTTAGTGCAGCTCTAGGGACTGTCTTAGTGCAGCTCTAGGGACTGTCTTAGTGCAGCTCTAGGGACTGTCTTAGTGCAGCTCTAGGGACTGTCTTAGTGCAGCTCTAGGGACTGTCTTAGTGCAGCTCTAGGGACTGTCTTAGTGCAGCTCTAGGGACTGTCTTAGTGCAGCTCTAGGGACTGTCTTAGTGCAGCTCTAGGGACTGTCTTAGTGCAGCTCTAGGGACTGTCTTAGTGCAGCTCTAGGGACTGTCTTAGTGCAGCTCTAGGGACTGTCTTAGTGCAGCTCTAGGGACTGTCTTAGTGCAGCTCTATGGACTGTCTTAGTGCAGCTCTAGGGACTGTCTTAGTGCAGCTCTAGGGACTGTCTTAGTGCAGCTCTAGGGACTGTCTTAGTGCAGCTCTAGGGACTGTCTTAGTGCAGCTCTAGGGACTGTCTTAGTGCAGCTCTAGGGACTGTCTTAGTGCAGCTCTAGGGACTGTCTTAGTGCAGCTCTAGGGACTGTCTTAGTGCAGCTCTAGGGACTGTCTTAGTGCAGCTCTAGGGACTGTCTTAGTGCAGCTCTAGGGGACTGTCTTAGTGCAGCTCTAGGGCTGTCTAGTGCAGCTCTAGGGACTGTCTTAGTGCAGCTCTGGGGACTGTCTTAGTGCAGCTCTAGGGAATGTCTTAGTGCAGCTCTAGGGACTGTCTTAGTGCAGCTCTAGGAATGTCTTAGTGCAGCTCTAGGGACTGTCTTAGTGCAGCTCTAGGGACTGTCTTAGTGCAGCTCTAGGGACTGTCTTAGTGCAGCTCTAGGGACTGTCTTAGTGCAGCTCTAGGGACTGTCTTAGTGCAGCTCTAGGGACTGTCTTAGTGCAGCTCTAGGGACTGTCTTAGTGCAGCTCTATGGACTGTCTTAGTGCAGCTCTAGGGACTGTCTTAGTGCAGCTCTAGGGACTGTCTTGGTGCAGCTCTAGGGACTGTCTTAGTGCAGCTCTAGGGACTGTGAGGCGTAATGCTCCTAACTGCAGCCATGCTTCCACATGTAATATCTGTGCATTTGGCTCTCAGGTGGCAGATATTAGAATCCATGTTTTTTCCTGCTTTCTTTCCTGTGTGTGTGTGTGTGTGACTGTGTCTGTACATTTTTCAGTGTGTGTGTGTGTAACTCTGTATGTACATATTTGTGTGGGCTTCTAACTGCGTGTGTGTGTGTTGTAGGAGCGTCAGCGGCTGGAGACCATTCTGTCTCTGTGTTCTGAGCTGGGTCGATCGGAGCAGGATAGGGAGAAGGGTGTTGGTTCTAGTCCAGGTACCGGTGCCGGTCTAGCCAACCTCCAAAAGATCAACCGGGAACTAGAGAAACTCCAGGTCTCAGATGACGAAGAGTCAGTATCCACCTTCTTCAACTTAACCGTTAACGGAAATGGGGCCGTTACCGGCTCGGAGAACAATTATTATGGTAACGACAAGGAGCGTCCGGTCCGACAGCGATGGAGCAGCGATCACCGTGACAACAGGGCGGAATCGCCCGTCGTCGGTCTACGAAGCTCCGCCCCCTCGCCCACCCCGCATCTACTGAGGACCAATCAGGTGAGACTTCTTCACTTTCTCTCTCTCGTCTTTACTTTCTCACTCTCTCTCTTTCTCCCCTTTGTATGTGATCTCTTGTCCCCTCTCTCCTGTGCTTCTCTCAGCCAACCTCCCTGTCTCTCTCTCAGACACACAGAGATACAGTGTACGTAATCCCTTGATTAAGCCTTGTTAAATGATTGACAGGAGGCAGAGTGTTCATCACCTGGAAACCTGTTAACGAGATCTCTGGTCAGGCACTCCTTACACAAGCCTTATCAAGCTTAAAAACAGCCTTTACGAAGCTTTATGAAGCTTAATGTTGCTTCATGTAGCTTCTCATGACTCAATAAGAGTTAACGGGGAGAGAGAGAGAGATTAGAGTGGTAGAGCGAGAGGGAGAGGGAGAGAGAGATTAGAGCGGTAGAGGGAGAGGGAGAGAGAGATTAGAGCGGTAGAGGGAGAGAGGGAGAGGGAGATAGAGAGAGAGGTGGCGGTAGGCGAGAGGGAGAGTGAGCGGTGAGAGAAGGAGAGAGAGATTGAGCGGTAGAGGGAGAGAGGGAGAGGGAGATAGAGATTAGAGCGGTAGAGGGAGAGAGGGAGAGGGAGATAGAGATTAGAGCGGTAGAGGGAGAGAGGGAGAGGGAGATAGAGAGAGAGAGAGATTAGAGCGGTAGAGCGAGAGGGAGAGGGAGAGAGAGATTAGAGCGGTGGGAGGAGAGGGAGAGGGAAATAGAGATTAGAGCGGTAGAGGGAGAGAGGGAGAGGGAGATAGAGAGAGAGAGAGAGAGAGAGAGAGAGATTAGAGCGGTAGAGGGAGAGGGAGAGGGAGAGAGAGATTAGAGCGGTAGAGGGAGAGGGAGAGGGATAGAGAGATTAGAGCGGTAGAGGGAGAGGGAGAGGGAGAGAGAGATTAGAGCGGTAGAGGGAGAGGGAGAGAGAGAGAGAGATTAGAGCGGTAGAGGGAGAGGGAGAGGGAGAGAGAGATTAGAGCGGTAGAGGGAGAGAGGGAGAGGGAGAGGGAGATAGAGATTAGAGCGGTAGAGGGAGAGAGGGAGAGGGAGATAGAGAGAGAGAGATTAGAGCGGTAGAGCGAGAGGGAGAGGGAGAGAGAGATTAGAGCGGTAGAGGGAGAGGGAGAGGGAGAGAGAGATTAGAGCGGTAGAGGAGAGAGGGAGAGAGAGAGAGAGAGAGAGAGAGAGAGAGAGAGAGAGAGAGAGAGAGAGAGAGAGAGAGAGAGAGAGAGAGAGAGAGAGAGAGAGAGAGAGAGAGAGAGAGAGAGAGAGAGACAGAGACAGAGACAGAGACAGGGAGAGAGAGAGAGAGAGAGAGAGAGAGAGAGAGAGAGAGAGAGAGAGAGAGAGAGAGAGAGAGAGAGAGAGAGAGAGAGAGAGACAGAGAGACAGAGAGACAGAGAGACAGAGAGACAGAGAGAGAGAGAGATTAGAGCTCCCCTCTCGCTGTAAACTATTACAGATGGAAACACACACTGGCCCTGGCCACGTCTCTCAACCCCTCCTTGTACATTCTTTAGTTCTGTTGTGGAAACTCATCTGGAATCTGACTTAGTCTACCATTTACGGTCCACGTATTTTATCTACTTGCAAAAATGTATTATCTTCTTAGACCTCCACAACAAACTCCAGTTTTAGAGGTCTGGGTTGTTTGTTGTGGTGAATTAGTATTGTATTTACTGTGTCAGAACCTAGAGTTGCTGGATACTGTATTTCAAGTTGGTTTTCTATACAGCTGTGAGAGTAGGTCACAGGAGATGTGTGTGGACAGCTAAATCCAACCAATTAAGCTATCATGTTAACACCTAGAACATGTCTATGAACCACAGTGTTGTTCTGGACGACCTGTAGTGGGTGCATGCTTTTGTTCCAGCCCAGCACTAACACGCATGATTCAACTAATTATCAAGATCTAGATCAACTGAATCAGGTTTGTTAGTTCTGGGCTGGGAACAGACAACAGCAGCACCTATATCTCTCCAGGACCAGTGAATAAAGAATATAGCATAGGTTCCATTGTGAGAGTGTGATGTCATCTTTAGGCGCCGGCGGAGGAGGGACAGCGGAGGAAGGAAGTGACCCGTGTGGAGGAGGAGAGGATCCAGGTGCTCAACAACATGGACGAGCTGGAACAGAAGATCAAAGAACTGGACAACCAGATGGATGAATCACTCAGAGAGGTAAGGAGGGATTGGGGGAGAGAGGGACATAGATATGGGGGGAGGGAGAGAGGAAGGGAGGGAGAGATGTAGAGAAAAAGGTGGGTAGACAGAGGTGAGAGAGACAGGTGGAGATAGACAGACTCACTCCCTCTCTCTCTATCCAGGTGGAGATAGACAGACTCACTCCCTCTCTCTCTATCCAGGTGGAGATAGTCAGACTCACTCCCTCTCTCTCTATCCAGATATAGATAGTCATACTCACTCCCTCTCTCTCTATCCAGGTGGAGATAGACAGACTCACTCCCTCTCTCTCTATCCAGGTGGAGATAGACAGACTCACTCCCTCTCTCTCTATCCAGATATAGATAGTCATACTCACTCCCTCTCTCTCTATCCAGGTGGAGATAGACAGACTCACTCCCTCTCTCTCTATCCAGATATAGATAGTCATACTCACTCCCTTTCTCTCTATCCAGGTGGAGATAGACAGACTCACTCCCTCTCTCTCTATCCAGGTGGAGATAGACAGACTCACTCCCTCTCTCTCTATCCAGGTGGAGATAGACAGACTCACTCCCTCTCTCTCTATCCAGATATAGATAGTCAGACTCACTCCCTTTCTCTCTATCCAGGTGGAGATAGTCATACTCACTCCCTCTCTCTCTATCCAGGTGGAGATAGTCAGACTCACTCCCTCTCTCTCTATCCAGGTGGAGATAGTCAGACTCACTCCCTCTCTCTCTATCCAGATATAGATAGTCATACTCACTCCCTCTCTCTCTATCCAGGTGGAGATAGACAGACTCACTCCCTCTCTCTCTATCCAGATATAGATAGTCATACTCACTCCTCTCTCTCTATCCAGGTGGAGATAGTCATACTCACTCCCCCTCTCTCTATCCAGGTGGAGATAGTCATACTCACTCCCTCTCTCTCTATCCAGGTGGAGATAGACAGACTCACTCCCTCTCTCTCTATCCAGATATAGATAGTCATACTCACTCCCTCTCTCTCTATCCAGGTGGAGATAGACAGACTCACTCCCTCTCTCTCTATCCAGGTGGAGATAGTCATACTCACTCCCTCTCTCTCTATCCAGGTGGAGATAGACAGACTCACTCCCTCTCTCTCTATCCAGATATAGATAGTCATACTCACTCCCTCTCTCTCTATCCAGGTGGAGATAGACAGACTCACTCCCTCTCTCTCTATCCAGATATAGATAGTCATACTCACTCCCTCTCTCTCTATCCAGGTGGAGATAGACAGACTCACTCCCTCTCTCTCTATCCAGGTGGAGATAGACAGACTCACTCCCTCTCTCTCTATCCAGGTGGAGATAGACAGACTCACTCTCTCTCTCTATCCAGATATAGATAGTCAGACTCACTCCCTTTCTCTCTATCCAGGTGGAGATAGT
This sequence comes from Coregonus clupeaformis, assembly GCF_020615455.1. NCBI lineage: Eukaryota > Metazoa > Chordata > Actinopteri > Salmoniformes > Salmonidae > Coregonus > Coregonus clupeaformis. The sequence continues at coordinate 37,106,210 of NC_059198.1, read as the reverse complement.
CATACTCACTCCCTCTCTCTCTATCCAGGTGGAGATAGTCAGACTCACTCCCTCTCTCTCTATCCAGATAGAGATAGTCAGACTCACTCCCTCTCTCTCTATCCAGGTGGAGATAGTCAGACTCACTCCCTCTCTCTCTATCCAGGTGGAGATAGTCAGACTCACTCCCTCTCTCTCTATCCAGGTGGAGATAGTCATACTCACTCCCTCTCTCTCTATCCAGGTGGAGATAGTCAGACTCACTCCCTCTCTCTCTATCCAGGTGGAGATAGACAGACTCACTCCCTCTCTCTATCCAGGTGGAGATAGTCATACTCACTCCCTCTCTCTCTATCCAGGTGGAGATAGTCAGACTCACTCCCTCTCTCTCTATCCAGGTGGAGATAGTCATACTCACTCCCTCTCTCTCTATCCAGGTGGAGATAGACAGACTCACTCCCTCTCTCTCTATCCAGGTGGAGATAGTCATACTCACTCCCTCTCTCTCTATCCAGGTGGAGATAGTCAGACTCACTCCCTCTCTCTCTATCCAGGTGGAGATAGACAGACTCACTCCCTCTCTCTCTATCCAGGTGGAGATAGTCATACTCACTCCCTCTCTCTCTATCCAGGTGGAGATAGTCAGACTCACTCCCTCTCTCTCTATCCAGGTGGAGATAGTCATACTCACTCCCTCTCTCTCTATCCAGGTGGAGATAGTCAGACTCACTCCCTCTCTCTCTATCCAGGTGGAGATAGACAGACTCACTCCCTCTCTCTCTATCCAGATATAGATAGTCATACTCACT